>NW_020273617.1:817077-1092036 GCF_003268045.1 Sipha flava | reverse complement strand
GGGGGGGGGGGGGGCAAGTTATAATCTTACAAAATCTTATAACAAAGAGAAAACAACAATTTTTACAACACAAATTCGAGTCGTCTATCTTTAAAATTGGCAAAAATATCAATAAAATGATCTGTTTCATCTAGAATATCTACTTTATGATACACACAAATGTGAGACATAATGCTGATATTCTATCTTCAGTCATCCTCGAACGAAGCCAGGTTTTTAGTCTTCTCCGAAGTGTGTAGAAACTCCTTTCAACCGTCATACCTCTATGGTTCTATCTACATACTTGTGCGTGTCGTATGATAACGTCCATATTATAATATGCATTTTTTGTTAACAATATTACATTTTTTTATAAATAAGGTAAGGTTTGGGGGGCGCGGTCCCTAGCCCCCTCCCCCCTGGAGCTACCACTGAGCTGCACGTTCACCGACCGCACGAGAGCAACTAACATTCGGCGGACCGCCGGCACACGATGTTCTCGTGGATCTGACAGTGGCCCACGGCGGGCCTCAGGTCGCGTGCTGGTGGCTGCGGTACACCGGTTCCGGCCCCGCTACCGCCATCCGAGAAACGGTTTCTACGCGTTCGTCGACCTACATGTCGCGCGTTCGGATCAGGATTGTCCCTTAGTATACCACTGCTTGAAAATCGCTTCTCGTTCGTTCAACGATAATAATATATATGTACAATACCGTACGGAGGACTGCGATCAATATGGTGATAAATGGCAACAACACGCACGTTAATAACAATGCTTAGATATCGTTAATATAATTTATCGTTGTTAGGAGGTGCACAGTACGTTGCGTTACCTCCGAGATTATCAACAGTCACATTTCTAGGGGCTTGCGTTGTATTTATTTTCTCCGGTACTAATAGAATCGCGAGCCCGTAGCCAGACAGGCGTTTAGGGTTTAACGGATTTTCTATTTTAAATAAAATTGAACGATTTAACACCATTTGAAATTTGAAAATTTGTTTGTCGAAAAAAACCTATTCATAATCGAACAACCTCTCCGTCCCGAATGGTTTGCTGGCCATGGTCTTGTACACATGGACAAGTAATCCGTACTGGTAGAATAAAAATATAAAAATAAGTATCAATTTTAAAGTACGAATTTAGGCCGCTGGCGTAGGCACAGTTTGCCATACCCTTGCTACGCCACTGGGTATTTGAAACAATGGATTTTCGCGTGGATTTCATTGAGAGCATATCCTTTAGAAATCGGACTGTGCAGGCCAATACGGATACGCCGTGTTACGTTACCACGGACCAGAGTTCTGGTTTCGCGCCAAGCAGATCGTTATCATCTCGCATGACGTTAGAAGTGTTAAGTTTATAAAACAATTGTTGAATAAAGTTTCAATAGGACTACGAACGGAAGTTAATCGACCGAACAAAAATGAACTTTTTGCAGTCGGAAGTCGATACGCGTTGATATACACGTTAAGATGCTTGTTCTTAAACGCAATCGATTCGATTAAACTAAACGTACCGATTACATATTTATTTCGTTTAATAATTTTTCGATTGGGCTCGAAAAATATGACCTAACTATGTACGTGTGTTTTGGAAAAATAAAAATTTGTGAACAAATTATTAGTTACAAACAAAATAAAAATAAAAAATACACAGTAAATAAAAACTACCCCGTAACATATTTTAGCGTTTCCAAATTCATCATGTTTGCACAACGTTATATTGTGCTGTATTTGTATATTTATAATTCATAAGATGTATTCATACGAATGCATGTTTGCAGATATCCGGTGCGTCCTTGCGTGAATACTATTTGCTTTATTCAATGTTAGCCGTGAGCAGATGAGGACGGCATAGTTATTATTAACTCAATAAGATAATGATTTTCATCCTCGCTGTGTGTTGATTATTTGCCCGCGGGAAACGGTGCACTGTGCTGACACTACGTAAAAATTATTGGAAAAAGAAAAAGTCGACTTCGCGTTCAAAATATTTACGGTGGCGTTCGGATGATATTGACTGTCACTAGAATGCGTTTTTCAATATTCGTCGAATAATATCCTTGGATACTCGCGTTAGAGGTAAAAGGTGAACACGTTCGAACTACGTTCTTTTCCCGTTTTTTTACCGTTTTTATTATTTTTTTTTACTAAAACCTTTATGCAGCTTTGGTCGTAGTTTAAGATCTATATACATATATGAAGATAACGGACGAATGGCATTGATCGCGGTCAAAGCGACAGAACTGATTAGTGTGCGAATTAGTGTGAACTGATGCGTGCGATGTGTTCAAAGACTGTATATCTAGGTGCTAATTATTCATAATTAGCACCTAGATATATAGTTCTTGCTGAAGCAAGGATCGAAGTGATTCTGTATGGTTGAGTCGGGGTGACGATGTGAAGCATCAAGAACAAACGCGTGGGTTGATAACCAGGAAAGAAGCCTGTACAAAATGTCGGTTTCGTTGAACACAGGTTTGGCTGTTCCTGGTCGTAATAGGTATCGGATGGGTGGGCAGGTTGCGGAGAAACGATAAACCGTTCTATTTCGGATACGATTTCGAACGAAGTGTCCGGTTCACTTGTGGGGTTCTTATTTTAATTTTTCGTCGTACATTGCTGCAATGTTATTGATCGCATTTTACGAAATCTTCATTGGATCGTTTGACAACATTTCAAAGCTACCGAAAACAACAGTGCGAACGTTCACCGTACACGGCTATAGCGTTAAGTCGGCAATTTCGATTTGAGTGGACCTGAGCCGGAAAAATTAGAAGATCAAGGCACGGGTTCGGCACCACTGTCTAACGGTTGTCGCGTTTTCAGTGGTTTTCCGTATCTAGTGATCGAAGCAATATATGCAGAATACCAGGCATGACAGAAAGGAGTGAAGTCGGTTATTGACAAAAGTTGAAACGAGTTAGAAACAGTTCTCGCATTAATCTAGAATATGATCCATGCGTCGCCGAATCGTTCGGAATATTTATTTAATATTCAATAAAGCGACACCGTGGTGATGAGAAAAATCGTTTTTTTGTATCGCAGTCCGAGGAAGAATAATAAACCGTCCCTCGATTTTTTCAACCATTTATGTATACATATACACACATACAATATATTTTATCATCATTCTTTGTTTAAATTTTTTTTTCTACATAAGAATATAGTATATAAATAAAGAATATTAAATACATACTTTACTTTGTGTATATAATATACTTGTACGTATTTTATTATCCATAATCCATCTACGTTCTATATTTCAAATAAAAAATAATTACATTTATTGTTTTATTGGATTTTACTCTCTTTTGTACCAGGGAGTCAAAATGGGTTTTAACCCGATTCTTCTTCAATATTTAAACTTTAATTTCGGGGAACGGAAATATAAATTGAAATGTATATTAAACCCGTTAAACCAAAGTCCGAGAAAAATCACCCCGTTTTGGCTTTCTGATTTGTAAAGTGTACATATAATTGAAACTTGAAACCTTAACCTATCCCCACCTATCGAGTGAAACGTTTGACATTTTGTTGCAAAGCATTTGGCCTCTGGTTATTGCGTAGGTGTTCTAATACTATGCAAGCAGAAAAAAGTGCTTTCGTCCCGAGTTCCGTTGCTGGCCGAAGGTAATCCACGGGTAACGAGATGCAAAGTATTAACGCCTCCACAAAATCACGATCACGGAATTTTGATGACCGTTTAGCCACCCTGACATGATGTCAAAAGTAAATCAATTATCATGGTAGTGGATCAAGCGCGTGCAAAAAGTGTACCGTATTATTTTTCTAGTATAGGTATGTGTATACTATCGGTTTTTTTCGTAACGAAAATTTTCGGATCACATAAATTGGATTAGAAAATTGTTTTTTAATATAACATGATTCCTTCGAGTTTTAAAGTATCAATTGTTATCGGAAACATACTCTTATTTTATATAGCCATGGCGTTTTGAGCTAATTTTTTCTTTCGATTACTGAGTGTGTACCGAAGAGATCGAAATATTTATTGTTCGCATATCTTATATTTTTAAACGGATTTAACGAATTTGGACGTGATTCTTAGAAGACTCAAAGATCAATTACAAGAAAAAACAAGCATTGCGGTGGTCCACACGTACAATACGTTTGCCGAGGAAAAAATATTTTGTGAACCCATTAACTGTGTTCCAAATGTTTTCGAAACCCGAAATCGTTAACAGCGAAAGATACCGCATTAACCGGGACGCATTGTAGTGGTCTGAAACATCATTTTATTCGAAAAAATCCCTCTGTTTGAAAATTTGAAATTTTTTTTTGTTTTTTATCAATGATGTATGTATGTATGTATTTATTAATGCAGACATCGGTGTTGTACTTAACGGTTAAGTCGTAATTAGTTGCGCCTTCGTGGATATAATCAATATACGTCGATGCACTTGCGTTTGCGTTCAAATCGATTAAAACATAGCATTTCGTTGTCGGAAATCCTTTTTTGTCGAGTTGGATGCAAACGGTTATGGTGACATCTTATGGATGCTACTAGTTCTTACGAATGATCCGTTATACTCGTATGTTGTTTGGGTGTTGGGTATATTGAGATTCTTTAGTTCGTCTATGTATTGGAGGCATTCAGTGAAAACGTGTTTGATTGTGAGTTCTGTTCCGCATGTAATATCTCTGGGTTGTTCTTCTGCTGCCATGAGATATCCGTGAGTATGTCCATTGCGAAATCTATTTATAATTACTTTTTCTCTTCTATTCAAAGTTGGACTGGACCAACTGAAGATAGTGGTATTGATTAGACTTAATAGTGTACATAAAGAGTCTGTTAGAATTATATTGTTTCTTTTTAATTTTTCCATGATTATATATATTTTTCTATAAATTTAAGAATTGCTATGGCTTCTGCCGTGTAAATAGAGTAAATTTCTGGTAGTTTATACCTTGTTATCTTGAAGGCATATAATTTGGTGGTTTTGGTATTGAATTAGTTTTAGTTCTTCTTGTTTTTTAAAAAAACCATTTAAGTTCCATTGAATAATATTAGCCCTTATGTGCGATATTTAAGATTTTTGGTTGAGTTTATTTTGTTTGTATATAGTATTTAACTTTGTATAATATTTTTTTTAAAGTGGTGACTTGCATCTTTGTGTATTGGTGAGAGTCAATAATATCTGATGGCTCTTCTATAGGGGATTCATCGCCTATTGCTTTAAATAATTTGTTTGTGATTCGGGTTATATTTTTCTTAGCTACATTTGTTGGTAGGTGGGGTCTTATCTTTTCGAGAATTATTAGTATGTGGTTTTCCGTAATTCCGTATTCATTAATTGTATTAGTTGAGTGTTCTAGTGTAGCAATAGTTTCTATTATATGTTTAAATTGCGAGAAATTTAGGCTAGTTTGGTTATATTTATCAAAAATGTGTTTGATGGGGTCGAGGTGTGTATTCAAATTTTCTGAAAAACGTTTACGTGAAAGTGATCGTGAACGGGCTGATGAAATATTGGTTATTACTGTTTTTTTGGAATCGTTTTCTTGGTAGATTGGTATGATTTCTGTTGATATAATTTAATCAGTTGTTTTAAATTTTTTACGTTGGTTTTTTGTATCTAGAATGAGAAGCTTTTGTGGTGTTGTGAATGATGGGCTGATGGGTGCTGAAGAGGATGTTGTTGGTGGTGCTTATCGTTTTTTGTTCGCGTACTCAGCTGCGTTGTTCCAGTTTGAGATGTTTTTGTTTGGGTTCATGTATGATGTTGATTTTATAGGGAATTGGGTATTTTGACTTTGGTTAATTTTTGTATTTTATGATGTTATATAGGTCTCCGTTTCGTTTTCTTGGGATAGAGGTGGTGAGATTTCTATGTTAATTAAATTGGTTTTTCTGTGGGCAGAGGATATGTGTTCTGTTGATTTACAGATGAAATATGTTATTTTGACATCGGTAAAAAATATACGAAATTGTGAATCATTTGTGTTGATTAAAAGAGAACTTGTTATATTTGTTACGTCCTTGTGTTTTATGAGCATCTGGCGACGGAAACTGAGGATGTGGTTATACTCTTCTGCGAGTATACCAGCATTGAGGTGGTTTATTTGAGAGACCAGTGTTATACTTAGTGTTTTGAGTTGGTCAAGTATAATTTAATTGGGAATGGATGGGCAGACATTGGATATTACTATTCTTTTGGCTGGGTTGTTGAGTCTTCGAATTTGTAGCTCCTGGTTGTTTATTATTATCGAGCGATGTGTGTCAATTAAGTTATCTAAAATTTGTTAGCTAGAAATATGCAAAATTGGTTATTTGTAATTCTAGATACATAGTGATATTTTTAGAAGAGACTATGTTGCCTATTACGATATTCTTTTACGGAATGCCATCTATGGAGTTAAAAACTATAGCTTGATCTTTTGACGGTGTTTTTTTATATGCAGTAATTGATGCAAACGTATTATTGCTTTTATTATAGCGGGTAGAACTTGATTTGTTTGTGTTATTTAACACGTTAACAGCCACCCCATAACTAGAAAAGTCGTATAAAAAAACCAAAAAATTCATAAAATTCCATAGGTTATTAATAGATTATTATAGATTATTAATTCCATAATCAATAGATTGCATATAAATCCATAGATATAATATAATCCATAGAATATGATACAATTATATAATCTATGGATTATATCTATGGTGTTCTATACAACTTATGGAATTATATACAATCTATGGAGTTATGAATTATTTTTGGAATTATATACATTCTATGGAGTTATGTAATGTCTTTGGAATTATATACAATCTATGGAGTTATGTATTATCTTTGGAATTATATACAAACTATGGATTATATACATTCTATGGAATTATGTATTATCTTTGGAATTATATACATTCTATGGAATAATGTATTATCTTTGGAATTATATACAAACTATGGATTATATACATTCTATGGAATTATGTATTATCTTTGGAATTATATACATTCTATGGAATTATGTATTATCTTTGGAATTATATACATTATATGGAATTATGTATTATCTTTGGAATTATGTACAATCTATGGATTATATACATTCTATGGAATTATGTAATATCTTTGGAATTATATACAATCTATGGAATTATGTATTATCTTTGGAATTATATACAATCTATGGAATAATGTATTATCTTTGGAATTATATACATTCTAAGGAATTATGTATTATCTTTGGAATTATATACAAACTATGGATTATATACAATCTATGGAATTATGTATTATCTTTGGAATTATATACAATCTATGGATTTATGTATTATCTTTGGAATTATATACATTCTATGGAATTATGTATTATCTTTGGAATTATATACAATCTATGGAGTTATGTATTATCTTTGGAATTATATACAATCTATGGAATTATGTATTATCTTTGGAAATATATACAATCTATGGATTATATACATTCTATGGAGTTATGTATTATCTTTGGAATTATATACAATCTATGGAGTTATGTATTATCTTTGGAATTATATACATTCTATGGAATTATGTATTATCTTTGGAATTATATACAAACTATGGATTATATACATTCTATGGAATTATGTAATATCTTTGGAATTATGTACAATCTATGGATTATATACATTCTATGGAATTATGTAATATCTTTGGAATTATATACAATCTATGGAGTTATGTATTATCTTTGGAATTATATACATTCTATGGAATTATGTATTATCTTTGGAATTATATACAAACTATGGATTATATACATTCTATGGAATTATGTATTATCTTTGAAATTATATACAAACTATGGATTATATACAATCTATGGAATTATGTATTATCTTTGGAATTATATACAATCTATGGATTTATGTATTATCTTTGAAATTATGTACATTCTATGGATTTATGTATTATCTTTGGAATTATATACATTCTATGGAATTATGTATTATCTTTGGAATTATATACAATCTATGGAGTTATGTATTATCTTTGGAATTATATACAATCTATGGAATTATGTATTATCTTTGGAATTATATACAATGTATGGATTTATGTATTATCTTTGGAATTATATACAATCTATGGAGTTATGTATTATCTTTGGAATGATATACATTCTATGGAATTATGTATTATCTTTGGAATTATGTATTATCTTTGGAATTATGTACATTCTATGAAAGTATGTGATATCTATGGATTATATTATATCTATGGTATTATGTACAATCTATGGAAATATATACCAAATAAATATATATCACACCAACTAAATAACTTTTCTTCTAAAATTTAAATGTAGCATACTTGTTTTTTACTATTTGTACAAATAATTAGCATTCCATAAGTATTTGTTCATAGTGCGAAAAAAAACTTTATTCTACCGATGTAAGCATTTCTTTAGAGTCCGATAGTAACTTATTATCTTGTCTACTCGGTCTATACCTGATATTTAATTATTATAGTCTAAAACCATTGAGGGTTTGAATGTTCTCCATTGAATTATAAATTAACAAATATCATACTGTAAGCATATGTATGTACCATACCGTGTCACTATTAAAATGTAAAAATACTACGCCTACTATAAACACTACTAATATCACTATCCAGTTGACGGATTTTAAAACCAAGTACACTAATCGATACACAGAAAACTGTTTAAAAAAACTATGTTATCATAATATTTATTAAAATAAATCAGAGTCAAATAATTATGTATACAAATTAATGGATACCATGTCAACTATACTTGACATGGATTTATCTAAATTCTAATTAATCTTGTGTCACGAATATGTTGGGCCCATATTAGTATTTTGTTTAGTGTAAGACTAAGGTATTTAACCGTTGGAAATAATGAAATTGGAGTACCTATTCCTGGGGGAGAAGCGAGTATGAGTATAAATGTGATATGGGTATGTTTGATATGATTTTTCTCCATTTGAGTTAATTACTTAAAATTTAATTTTGTATTCAATATCTAATAATTTTAAATGTAATTTTTGTAAATGAAAAAAAAAAAACAAAAAGACATTTTCAATCTCCAGCGTCTCGAGCGAATAATATATCACAGCCTAAAATTCGGGACCCGGGGGGGTCCAGACACCCAGGACTCTCCCGTCCTCATTAATCCACCATTGCGTGAAGTGCACCACCGTCTATTAGTTATTTACGATATACTATATATTATAATTCTTAGCCAGTTTAAACAGTAACAATTGAATACGTAATTGAGTGTATACACCGCGACCGCGTCAACGTTAACCACCCGATTGATTTGTCGGATCACTGACCGATCAATGGGTCCGAGATAAGAAGTCCTGCATATTATTTGACCGATAGACACCTGCACATAAATGTATCTACATGGAAGTTTGGTCGGCCAGTTGCTAAAAGTTCATCGCCGGAGTGTACGAGGTAAATCCGCGAAGCCTAACCCGAGACACATAATATTAATGACGCCGAAAAGTAAAATATAACTTTCAGGGAGGGATGGCTATTAAGCCATCTATCATTTGAACATTACAACCTTCGTAAACTCTAATAATAATAATAATAATAATAATAATAATAATAATAATAATAATAATAATATTAATATCACTCTGACGATATTTTATGGAGTAACTTTTATAATTCATAAGAAGTAATTCTTCTTGAAACTTGTTCGATTTCTATCTGCGCACGCGTGTGATATTCATTCCACGTGTGTTTTCACAATGTCTTTTGAAAAAATTGGTTTTTATAAAGATTGAATTTATCGCCATAATAATTCCTCCTCCTAAAATATATTTTAAACTTTGACTTTTCTAGGCGAAAATATCTATTTGTCTATTTTGAATTTCATTCTTATGAGACGGAATCATTTGCCGAAAACTTCAACGTATAAATATCGAACCGTACAGCGGAACGAAGTTTGAATGAAAGTTTTTCCCTCCAAAAAGTATTCCACTAGATTTCTATTTACATTAATATATGAATTGAAGAGAAAAATGTTGCCGTTTAAAAATAAAGAAATAAATCGTATAAAAATTATTGCGAAAAAAATATTGAAAAACATGAAACGTTTGCAAGAATTGTATGAACCACTAATGAAATCGAATTTTGGAAAAACCGTTATTTTCTTTTCAAAAACATACATTAACCGAAAGCTTACGTTTGTGCATCGGACGTTTAAATGATCACTCTGCATATACGCAGTGGCGCACACTCATTCTTACCGACATGGGTCAAATATATTATATTAATACCAAACACCCACCTATTATACAAAGCAATTCCAATAAAGGTAATTTTGGAGCTCGAGGTAGTGAAACTTAGCACTCAAGGCATGAACCTTAATCCAATCAGGTTTCACGTGTTTAAAATTGAAATAAAATTTAGTAAATTGCAAATATTTTCAACCACCCAATTTTTTTGGGGGGTCGACTGACCCCCTTGACTCATGAGGTGTGTGCCACTGAATACACGTACGATTGATTGCAGGGTCGAGGTTCTTCATTATCAGTATATCGTTCAGAAAAACGGTCAGCATATGTTTAATGAATCGTCCTGTATATAAAAATACTCATACAACATTTGCGTGTTCAAACGCCAGACGTGAATTCCATTTTCAAAAGTATTATGTTTATTGGTCTGGTTGCGTACACATTCGAAATTTATGTGAAAAATTATCAAGTGCAAAACTATCTCAAATAGAGTACACCTATAGTTCCAATTAATAAATACATATTATGAATTTATTAATAATTGTATTTATTTAATTATATATTATATTATTAAATGACAAATGGTGAAACTTGTATTTTAGCGGTTGTAACAGTTTTAGAGAAAAACAAAAAAAAAAAACAAAACAAAAACGTAAATGTTTAAAATGAAAAAAAAAATTGGTGATTAAAAAGACATTAACTTTCGCATAATATTTTACTAAATGAGCTGCACTCAGAACTTAAATCGATAAAAAAAAAGTAAATTTTTGAAATACCACGCTTGTGCAAGACCCCGCATACTATGTTTCATGAATATCACTTTATTTATAAATAATAACTCATCAGATAATATTGATATCTAATATTGTGGCGAAAGCGTTAAAAGACTAGTAAAAAAAAATTATATATAAAGAAGTATCCATGGTTCAGGGATTTAAATAATTTAAAGATTTAAATGATTCCTTAAAAATACCTAAATTGAACCCACTTTTAACTGCGATTTCAACTATTGCTATGTCTACATATAAATGTAAAAGATCATTTAGTTCTACGAATAACATAATAATCATTAAAAAAAAACGTTCTAAAATCTGAACACAGCATCATTAATATATATTAGTTGTGTTGGATCATTTGTTCAATTGCTTAAACCACACCAGTATGTAAAAATTTGGATTAAATTAGGTAAAAAAATTGCAGAAGAAACAAAATTTTCAAAACGAGACGAAAATTGCATTAATCATTCATATCAATGTTTATGGGCAAATTTCAATTAATAAAATGAAATGTTGTTTTTAAAAAATAAAATTTAATTGCTGCTGTATAATGTAAAATATGGTTTCAGTCGAGGCTATTAGAGACAATCCCTCCCATCTAACGATAAGGCGTTTAAATTCTCAGGCATTCACATATTTTTTTATAATTTTACATCCCCCTTTTACTTCAAGCACTGATCATTCGCGTACACCATTAAAATATCAAAAAGATCAATTTTTGCTAAATTATTAGTTAGATGGATCTACTGGTTTAACAGATACGAAGCGTTGACGTTAGAGATATTATTGGCGTTATTATTATTATTATTATTATTATTATTATTATCACCATTGAATCTAAGTTTCGTAATACAACGTTGGGATTTCGATTTTAAATTATTTTGCTTGTAACGATCGTTCATTTGATTTAAAGTAATTTTTTTTTTTATCAACAAATTACATTAGGGTATCTTTAAATTTTGTTCAAACGTGTACTCGTATTTATTCAATCTATCAATATCAGCTATATTTTCACGGCCGATGAATTCATTAACGATGTTATCAAGTTTTCTCAGAACCGTGATATTACTATTACCATCCACATTGTCCTAATATTTTTTACTATACGTATTGTAACAATATTACGTTAAACGAATGATATGATACAATAACTTTAAAAATGCAGATAGTGATGATGAAATCAAATTGCTTATAAATGCTATTTTTCAGATTTTTATACCATTTAAAACCGTCCAAGCATAGGTTGTTTTATCTACGTTTATTGATTTGTTTGAAAAAACTTACATATTATAATATTCACAAAATAAGCTACTGATCGGGAAAAAAAAAACAAAAAGTTTTTTCATCTCTTTATTATTTTAATGTTATCATTTTGAAGTATAACGATAAGTAACTTTTTATTAGTTAATTATTTTTATATGTACTTTATGAATTGTTTACCCGATTGATTTATACAAATAATATTTATGTATTTTATCATTAAACCTAATTAAAATATTTTGTACTTATCGATTGGTTAGATGTTTCCAAAAAAATAGAAATGAAAGACATCAATACATGAGTGGTGGATTTAAAAGGAGAATTGCACAAAATGAAGGCAGAAAATAATTTTCATTTTGTGTTTTTATCCATACGAAATCTGTATGTAATAAAAAAATCAATCGAAGTATAAGTACCAAGTAAAAAATTAAAAATAATGAAATTATGTAATATATTTACTAAAATAAAAGCAATCTAGATTTTCACATTGATGTTCAAGCTATTTGAGAAATAGTTAAAAGTTGATAAAACTTAACTAAATATTTAAATGAATTTTAAAAATTATTTATATATTGAAAAACGTTTTAACCGTAGGTGAATTGAACTGTTAGTTGTTGTGTATTGAGGAAATGGGTTTTGATTTAAATATCTTATAATTTTAACATAGTACAATTATTTCTAGTTTTTTATACAGTATATATATTGCATTTATATTTATCGGTAAAAATCAAGGAAAGTTCAAAGAAATTTAATTATTAAAATAAACGTTCATGCATTTTAATCAAAAAAATAATAAATACGTCTCCGAAGCAATAAGTTTACAAATTACATCGTAGTTGTATGGACAATTATTTTCTTTATAGATTTTTATCATCAAACTTTTAACTTTGATTATGAATCACTTTGTAGTTTTTTCCCTCATAACAACTGATCGTGACGAATGCCTAATACAGCCGTTAGAATTTTCTAATTTTCACTCGTATAATTGAGCGTAGAATAAAATTGTTTAGATTTCATCTAAAGTATAATTAGAGTTGTGCAAACAAGGAATTTTGAAGTTATTTGAATTAGGCATGAAATATAACGTTACTATAACATGCTACTTTGACGGGTGTTATATAGTTAATTTTTAAAAAAAAGTTTAGTGTAAGTGTTTAAATTTCTCCGAAAAATTTTAATAAATAAGTTACATGCATGTCTTAATGCATGCATCTGACATATTTATGGCTGGAAAGATTTTAATATTTTTTTAGTTTTCTCGTTCCTGTTAAAAAATGTACTTAATTTATTGCAGAACAGTGTTTGTTCAACAAAATAGACTTAAAACGAAGAAAGTATAAAAAAAAAATTTATTTATTTATTTATTTATTGTGTTTTTTTTATATACCTACAGAGAAAAGAAATGTATACATGCATGCTTGGGGTAACGCTCCCCTTGGCTACGTGCCTGAGTAAGTCATATTATTTACATTATCGTAAAGTACTTATTGTAATAAAATCTCATTGTATTAAAAATGCATTAAACACAATAAAAAAAAAAAAAACAAATTTATATTTGGTAGTCAAAATAGATTTATAACATTCAAATAAAATGTACAGTAAATATTAATTATTTATTTATTTGTTTGTGTCACACTAGCAGCTATACATATTTGGTGTTCAACACAGTTAAAAAAAAGGTAAGTATTTGGTTGAAATATGAAACTTCAATCTCCCTACAAGTACAACTAAATATCCGCCTATGGTTTCAGTGAATCTTCAAAATACCTCAACACTCTATCCACATGGTAGATGTTACTATCGGCGTGTCAAAATGAATGAAAAAATGTCAGTCCATGCAATTTTTCTTCTCTACCCAGACTAATTTCTTCTAGTGTTCATTAACAACAAACTCATCGCTAATATCTAGTCTAACCTTCGACAAACAAATGACTTGGGGAAAACTTATCCATGCAACAGAAATAAAACTTAACTAAACTATATACTTCGATAGCTTCGGTAAATTAAGTTAGTTCAATATTCAAAAATTCTTCTTAAAGCCAAAATCCATATTTACAAACTCTTACTCAAACCCAAGTGGATAAATAGCATACAAATATAGGGATCAAATAAAAAAATTTAATACGCAAAAAATTCAAATGTTTCAAAATAAAATACTACGATTTGTAACAAATACCCCTCTGTTCGATTCAATCCAAACTCTACGTAAAGACCCATACATTCCCAATACACCAGAACAGCTATAATGCGCTACGTACAATTTAGAAACCTATTTCCAAATGACAACAACCCCATGTTTAAAATATTTAAAATAATTTTAAAAACCTTTCAAAAAGACTCAAGAGATGATGGTTCCGGTGCCTAATCTAATCTAAAATTGTAAACACCACCATACCCAAAACCAATGCTAAAGTGGATTAACAGATGATTTATGTTTAAAACACCGATTCAACTAATAAATATTTAATAAATAATCATAACTCGTAATTATTGTACCACACACTATGTACATATTGTAAAATATTCGAAAAAATAAATAAAATTATAGGGGCGTATAGTAATAGTTACAATTTTTTCACTCGAATTTTAGCGAGTCGTTTGTCGGTCGATATCACATAATATATAAAGTTGAGTCAAAAGTTTTGAAACAGTAACTGGTACTTTTCATCGATCCACATTATAAGTCATTGTGTTACTACCGAAAATAATAAAACGGCACGTTTGCACACACACATACACACACTTAAAATACAAAACATTTTGTATTTGTAGAAGTTGTTACATTTTGAGTTCAAGGGCACGCTTGGTTGTATTTAATAATTATAATAATCTTAATTCCAAATATTTGTGTTTGTGTATTGACAGAAAGTTGAAGTATAAATATTAAGTTTAAATATCTTTCACTTAAAATTATATATATGCATAGTCTCTTTTTAGTTTAATTTTTTTCACGTTATTCACGGTTTATTTTAAGTAATTTTTGGATTTTTGAATTGTTTCTTATAGCATTGATCATAAAAAAGATTTTTATGAATTATAAAATCAATGTTTATAACACCATAGGGAATTTTAAATTTGTCATTCGTAATAAAGATAACCGTGGTATAATTCGAAAAATAATATAATACACATTAGTTCATTGTTTAAAATGAATTAAGTTGATATTTTTGTTTTAGATAAATGTATAAATTAATTGATGACAGTGCCATAGATATTTGAGAATTATAGTTTTAATAAATCAATGAAATTAAAATAACATTTACCTAACTATAAAAATAGATTTAATAAAATGCTTTTTTTTTTAGTTTATTATATCAATCGCGTTATTCTTATTCGATGGAGATTTAATACTTTCAGAATTTCAGGCTTATAATATTAGTACACATGGTTAATAATATAATGAAAAATAATGTACGTATATTAACACGTCATTGAAGTATTAAAATTTTCGGACGGAACGCATCGTAATACCGGAAGAGTTATTGTACCTCTTTTGTTGGAAACGAACGGTGTACATTTAATATGATTCCATCTAAAAACGAAGAAAATCAACTTGTTTCCCGATACAAATGATCTGCATCGGCACCGTTTTTATCTTGCCGATTCGTTTTTACTTTACCATAACCCAAGCTTTCCAACGATGGGATAGCATTTTGTAACAGTGTTCTTTGTTTTTTTTTTCTTCTTTTTTTCCACGGCGTTTTTTACGTTTTATTTTTTCGTGCTCTTTTGTCGTCGAGCCGGCAAACTAAATCGTTCTCTCCCGCACGGAAACTGCGTGCACTTCACCATTAGTAGTCGTTATTTTCAATTTATTGCCGCGCCCGCTCGTCAACTCGCGCCTCGTGCACAATGTACTCAATACATTTAATGAAATCGTCTACAATTTTCGTTCACCTTCAGCTACCCGAATGATAATGAAAAATATAAAATTATTCACAGAAAAATCCTCTGCGACCTCGTTCACCGCCGATGCGTCTAAGCAATAATAATAATTATTATAAAGGTTTTCACAATCAATTCGACGTCAATCATTACTAGAAAACGAGTCCCTCGCTGTCGATGTTTCAATTCGTTTTTTTATTATTCTTTCACCCCTCTCCTTTCGCGTGTTAATAGTATTGTTACGTTGCTGAACACTCGACGACGACGTCTGCGATGATGCTACCGCGGTTGACCAGACGAGCATCATGATATTGCATTCGGTGAACGTTCAATCCGTTTTTTTTTTTTTTAAACATCAATTGAACGCAACGCGCAAGATATGAAGACGGCAAACACCTCTTAATATTGCTATTATAAAACCACGTTTTTAAAGTAGCGAGATCAGTGTGTGTGTGCGTGCGCGCATGTGTGTGTTCGATTTTGTATCGATGATCCGCATCGACGATAAACTGCGTCGGCGGTTCAAATGCCGTTCAACGGTATTAAGCTGGTCGGCAATAAATAATGTTATCGGCGTGCAGGATACGGAGCCAGTAAAAGAAGAAAAAAAAAAACAAAAAATAAAAAATAAAAGAATACCAGAGAATAGGAGAGAGAGAACGGAGAGAAAAAGAAATAACGGCGACGGAAGAATAGAGATCTAAAATAACTTTTACTCCCCAGAGCACGGAGCGCGTGAAAGCGGTAAGGGTCCAATTTTAATAATGTCGTGACCTTTAAGATTTATGTCAACCCCGAAAAAAAAAGAAAGAAAACTATGTGCTATTTTTCATCATCGTACATAAATTTCCAATGGAAAACCTTCGCGCGTCACATCACTAGCTTTACACCATTATCATGCATATGTATCGCTGTTGTTGTTTAGCACACGTATCGGACCGTCCGAATGCAAAGCCATTTAATATTTTATCGGTCAATTGTAGTGCGTTTTTTGGAAAACATTTATTTTTCGCCCACTCGTTTTTAAAATCTATTTCCAATCCCACTTTAATTTTTTCCGGAAACGCCGGTACCAGAAAATCGTACATCGAACCGATGTACGTCACGGTTATCGGCGTTTAAAATTTTCTCGGGCGAATCGGCTAGCGACGGGCTAGGCGAGACGTCGATGGTCCATCGGCACGGCATTAGGGTTTTCGCCTGTTTTCGCCGACCACCGGCTATTTTTGTTTTTCATTCAACAGTAGGCAGAGCAGTAGGATTGTTCACATTTATACGTTATGCAAAGTAAATTTTCAATAATTTGAAAAACACTCGACAAGTTCTAACGACTACGAATTTAATAATTTCGATAAAATTACTACCGTCTTACGCAACTGACATCAATATGCGGAACAAAATTTGGGATCCACTGGCTTAAAGTTTCTAAATATGTTCGTGTGTCATATATTATGCAGATGTTGTGAATAATAACAATCGAAACCGAGAACGATAATTTATGTTGCATATTGCACTAAACATTCAAAATATTGGAAATACTACTGTTATAGGGTTGTATTTTTATTAAAGGCGTGAATCTGAACTCGGCCCAAAGACATACACCTGTAAAGAAATCAATTTTTACCCTGAATAACTTTTCAGTCCCGTGGCAGAAATCCAATCTGTGTGCGTGTAAAATGTGTTGGAATCAATTGATTAACAATTTATGGTGCACGGAGTGCAAAGGTTTAGTCGTGTAATGATGATAAAATTAATTAATCGTCTAAATGGTTTCGGTTCGATGTTGATTTGATGTCACAGAATCAGCGATCCCGATAATTCTTGGTAATTAATAATATTATTTAGCCCCCAACTCTTCTGTGATAATATGATTTCAGGACGAGACTAGGTCACGGTCGCTCGCTTCGTTGTCCATGTCACAGAATCATGTGCGTGTGTGCAGTGCATACAATATGTATACAGGTCCACTCTGACCTATTTGGCCACATATATTATACAAACAAATTTGCTACCACCTCCCCCCTCCTAAATCATATAACTGAACACTGCCCAGAGTTTAGTTAAACATCACAAATGCTATTAAAATTATTTTCAGCTATCGTTTAAAACATGTTATATACTGTTTACAATAAATTAGTATTGTAAAATTTTTAAGATAATTTTTTCTGAGATTTTATTTATAAAGCCATTCTATTTTTTTCAGCCGACCTTGTTCTTTTAACCCTCGGTTAGTGCGGCTATGATTGACATTGTTACGTCACACGATTACGCATAACTGTCGTGTTCCCGGTTGGAATCCGTCACCTGAATTATTTTATCTGTTCTCGTATCAGTGCCGTAGACGATTTTTTTTTCCGGAGGACTCTTAACCTTTTTTTATGGTGTTTACCCGTACACGAGTAAATATTTTAATTAGTGTGATTTTATTTTACGCAAAGCATTTATTCTGTTTTTTCCGAGATAAATTGGAATACGATGATGATAATGGCAATTATATGTATAGAATTGTATTCTTACCAAAGAAAAAACGGCAACCAACACAATAGGAATACGCCCATGATAATTCCCAGCGTGCGAGCCGCTTTGTGCTCTGTCCTCCAACTCGTACTGGGTTTCGTCGTTGGAACTGGAAAAAAAAAATTTAAGTAAAATAATAGAAATACAAACATACACACACATAAATTATACGAATAATTATTACAATACGTTTCTGGGGGTGGTTGTAAATACGGCAGATATCATACCGTGTTCGTCTGTCAACCGAGCGGTATTTGTTTAAAAAAAAAAAAAAAAAAAATTGTGACGTAAACATCGTTGTGGATGAATTTAATTTGTTGCGGATTGGTTTAACAATATTAGTTTAACCATGTCCCCTCGGTTGTGTGGTGACGAACAAAAAAGAGATCGGTCGATTAGGTCAGGTAATGAAATTATTACGAACGGTCCAAAATAGTAGCACTCAGCGCGCAACAGAAAGTATGGGAACACCTGAAATATTATAATTATAACATTCTACTCGCATAATGTTGTTACGCCATTCATTTTCCGTACAGTGTGTGCGATAATAAGCTAGTTACAAACGTATTCGTAGTTACATACATATCAGCTGCTGTGGTTTAATACGAAAATATAAAAATACAATTTGGTACAACTAATTTATAAATAATATACTGGGGACAACCGTGTCGATTTAAACGTAACGCCCTAAAATAATGTTCGTAATACTGAACCCTTTAAAAACCGACCGTTTGCAGTCCTCTTAACGTTAAAAACCCCGAAGTTCGTATTCATTTTACGTTTGGTAAAATGTAATCTGCAACGAGTCACAACCTGATCGCGGGCGGTGATCGGATTTACGATACGAGTCGTTATAAAACGCATAATCGAAGACGTAAGTTTTCTGATGCGTAAACGGTATAGTACTGCTAAGCTTGTACAGGCAACAAATCTACCAACCCATTTGGCACCTGTTGTAGCTTAACGAAACAATGCACGACGTTACGTCTACGCGCCGCCGCGAACTAAATGTTCGAACGGAATGCCGCCGAGTAAGTATGCCGCAAAGGGTTTTTCGACCGTCGATCGCCGTCTACTTACACGATTGCACGTACTTATTACGTGAGACGTCAAAAACAAGTTGGCGCGAAAGTTTAGGCAACTATGTATAGGCAATAGTAATTTTACCCGGTCGCCCGGCAGGTTTATCCGATGGCAATTAACGACTAACGGTGGCTGTGGTATATTATGTTATGTTCAAGGCGCAACGGTGCAGTTAATTCGACTGAACGTATTGTTAACGTTGACGAAGGTTTCGCGAACGCGTTCTGTACACACAGATGGACCTCGTCGATTTAACGAAATCAACGGTTCTTTGGAAGTTGTACCTTAGTTCACGGTAATACCAGTAGTTGATATTAAATAATACGCCAGCGTAGGTGCACTATAATTCACGATCGAACGGTGTCGACAGTACTTAGATATTTCCGAAATTTTATTCCGCCACAATCCTGAAAGCTTCGAAATAAAAATAATGTTATACACTATTATAGAACAAAGTTATAAAGATAATCCGTTAAACGGAAACGTATTTTTAATGAAGATTTCGCGGTTTCATATAAATAATTTCTTTTGTCCGGAGTTTCGTTAAACTGATGTTCGACTGCATATTCCGCGATAGAGCAGAGGCTGTCGTCGATCTTACGCACCATTGTAAATGTCGTAATGCGTCGTTTCTGTTAAATAAAACGTGACGAACGATTTGCACGTGGTAAACAGTATTTATTCAAAGTATGTGCAGGTACAACTTGCACACGCGAGCCCGTCGTTAAGATAAGTTTTGTCCCGTGTACGAGCTGTAAACTCACAGTGCATTTGTGCATTTTTATGACGTTAAAACGGCTTAAAATTGTGTTTAAATTTTATATTCGAATTGGAAAAAACGCGTAGGTACGTTTAATGGTTTTTATTTTATTTTATTTTATTTCTTTTTGTACAACAATCAGTTGTATGTATACCCGAACCGTTCTCTACAATTCTTTCAAGTTTTGCGATGACGATTATGCGACGCTCAAACGATGAGAAACAATGGTATCTAGAGCAGGGCCGCATTTAAAAGGGGGAAATAACTACAACTACCTCGGGCGCCAGTTTTTTGGAAGCGCTAAAATTTTGTGGTCGGAAATTTGCTCACTTGTGAATTATTGAACTTTTAAAATTATTTTAAAATTTTTTTTTTGTTTTGTTTTTAATAACAGTATTATAAATTAATGCAGGGACCTAGTTTAGAAGGAACGAAGGTGGCGATTGCTCCCCCCCCTAAATTAATATTTAAGGAATCGATTATACGAGAATGGAAGATACATATTACAATTTTTTTAATGTTGATCATTTTATAATGAAATCAAATTATGCGTGTCTCTGAATACTGAATTGGGCTTTTTTAGGGCCCATACTTAATGAAAAATCAAATAAAACATCGATGGTGGTGATCGGGTAAGGGAAAGTTGATTATAAGGATATCTCCCCTTCCTCCGAAAACAAATCGAGGTTAAAGAATCCCAAATAATTTGAAAACAACATTGAATATATAAACGAATAATAGATTATTAGATAATAGGATTTATTCCGTGTATGGAAAAATAAGAAATCATTTTTTATCATGATTCTTAATTAATTAAATATGTTTTTCACCGACAATATTATGAGTAAGAATATCTTGTTGCTGTAAGCTTGATGGTGAGAGGGTGAAGGCTTCACGAGTCCACATACTAAATACTCAAGGTATCCCTCTAACGTTTTACAGGATATTCATGACTGAGCATTGACATTATTTACAACTGATATTAAATCTGTAGATATATTTTTTTTACTCGTATATTTTACAACTAGAATTTTCTTCGAAAAGCATTGCAACTTTTCAACATGTCCATGCGCGGTCAACCCATTCGATTTTTACTTAGCTAATAAATCATGTTGAAAGTTAGCAAATAAGAACAGTTCTGTTTATAATTGAGTTCGGCTCGAGTTTTTAATAAAATAAGAAAAATTCTAACTTCCAATGGCAGTACACGCAGCTGCGTCCTTCTGAACTTACCACACCAAGAATAAACCTCTACAACCCTTTCTATTTTTTTTTAATCCACGATTAAATTAATTTTGTGATTTAATTAAAATTCACTAGTCCCACGAGTAGTTAAGCAGTTTTCCGTGAAAAGTACAAAGCTTAAGCTAACGTTTCAGACGGTAGTGCGTCCACGACAAGATCCAACGATCTGTCGTTTCGGTGCAGCAAACAACGTGACACATGCAGCAATATACAATATTTCGACGAGATATTAATGATAATTGTAAATGTACTCTGTATCGAATGTGCGTTTTGATGTGATTACATAAGTATAAATAGTATGAAGATGCGGGCCTGACATATATTATTATATTCTTATTTAAAAACCACGTGCCTTACAATATATTAGCATACGATATTCATTAATTTGAATGCAACATCAAATTATTTCTCAAAGAACTTTTTGACTTTGAAAGAGAAAATTCGTACAGAGTGTCTATTAAAGTTCAAATTAGCACTTTTTTTTGCAAACCATGATCATTTTAGAGTATTTACATATTTTATTGTCATGGAAAATTCGAAAAATCTATTGTACAGTATTATAATAAATAGGTATACAGAGTACCTCTTGAATATGTACTTATTGCGGTATTTCCTGTTGTAGTGCAGATAGTCAATTTCCTTTTTCTCAAAATGATCGACAGAGATAAAGATTATAGATATTCTATATTTTATTTATATTTTAGTAACTAAAACATTTTTAAAAAAAATTAAAAAATTTGAAGATAGCTATATTGAAAAGTGTATTAGCCGAATAGATTTTATTTTAATTATACTTATTTTTAGTTTATTATAAAACTGAATTGGATTATCTTCATTATCTTAGGAGATATTGCAATTGATATATATATATATTTCATATTCGATGAATGCTTCGATCAAGTAATAGTTGGAGCGGGGACTTTACGTGTGTGTATGTATGTTTGTGTGATAGATAAAAGATTGATTGTGGCATGATGCGATGGTGGGGGGTTAGGATAGTAAACTATCTGGTATAGAAGAAGAATAAGATGAATAAAAAATCTCGGAGATAGCTGAAAAATGAATGGTTTATAAAATCAAAAGTTAACGCGATCAGTCAAGGCTGCAATAAATTCATAATCGGTAACGAAACGAATTGGAAAACATCAGAAGCATTATTCACATTACCAGACCAACGACTTGAAATTTAGCATTAATACTTATTAAACAATCATTTATTAACCAAAATAAACGCTATTCATATAAGTAGGTATAACTAATGTGTTACAAATTACAGCTTCATCCCCTGCTTCTGGATCTTATAATGTCAATAGCAAATATCCTGCAACCATCAGATAATGCTGAAATGAAACGTTTGTAAGAATGTAAGTATGTTTTCAAATCAACGATTTACGTGCATGTTTAATATGGGTGGCTAGTTGCGTCCCGCGGTAAAAATGTCTTCCGAATTGCGGCCCGAGTTTTTTTGGGGTGTATACGAATTGCGGCCCGAAATTTGAAATTAAATTAATTTAGATATGGAAATTTAAATTTAAAAAGCTTCATTTTCCTTCACATTTATTAGATATTGCAGG
This sequence comes from Sipha flava, assembly GCF_003268045.1. NCBI lineage: Eukaryota > Metazoa > Arthropoda > Insecta > Hemiptera > Aphididae > Sipha > Sipha flava. The sequence continues at coordinate 1,068,735 of NW_020273617.1, read as the reverse complement.
TTGGTTAAAAATGATGTTTTTTTTTTATTTAAACATTTTTGCACTGGTAAAAACATATATGATATTTTTTAAGGTTAAAAAGTTTTTTTTTGCATTAAAATTTGATATTAAAATGTTTGGTTTTTATTAAAAAAATGTCAACACTGGTAAAAACGTATATGATATTTATTGAAGTTAAAAATGTTAGTATAATTTAGAAAAATTTTTAAGTATTATGGCACTGGTAAAAACTTGTATGATGTATAAATTAAAATTTGTCTATTTGGTTTTCTTCTTACCGTTTCATAGCATTTCTAATAAATATTTTTTTTTCAATTGTATATTTGTTCTGCGAGTATTTAAGTGAGTGCTTCTCAATTTTATATAGGTATCAAATGTACATTTTTCAAAACATCTTTGAATACAAAAATGTTAGGATGAGAACACTGTAGAACAAACCGTTGAATTTCGAATGATAAGCCTCACAAAATATTTTATCAGTTTAGATTAAATTATCTAGACTCTAAATTTTAGAGTTAGAAAACCCAGGTCACAACTCGTCTGTACCCAAAATTAATTCGGGCCGCAATTCGGATTAGACCTTTTTTCGTTGATATCTTTGGGACGCAACTAGTATGCAGTCTTTAATATATTATATGGCTTAGACGTTTATTAATAGAAATCAATATGTTTATCAACTTTCCAATACATGATAATTGGTCGAAATCCAATATGTATATTAAATTAACGAGCTTACCTCTAGTGTTGAATACTGTTATTGTAGAATTGGTCCATTGTTATTTTGTTTTATTTGTCGACGAAATTATCGCGGTTTCCACTAAGGAATAAAGTTAGTAAAGTAAGTATAAAGGTAAATAACTCGGAATCACAAGACCCGGGGTGTAATAAACGTAAATATTTGAGGCAGAGCAATATAGTACGGCGTATAGGACTTTTATCGTTAAAAGCCGTTATTTTAATACAAAATATATTAATAATTAATTTTCGTCTTTCTTCGTTTAATGTGTACAAGGTAATTTGAAAGTATTATTATTTATTTAAATTTAATCACGTCCATTTTTATATTTATTTGGCGTTCAAGTTCAAGTTTTTTTTTTAATATATTTACATATATAACGATAGTGGGCTTCTTCGTTACGTATATACTTATTATAATATTTATTATTCGACTATAAAATGATAATAGTTTTCTGTGCGTATATCGATCTTATGCATAATAGTTTTTACGCTGCCGGTCTAACAAACCGAGCATTTAAAAAACCCAATAAAAATAAAAATTACTATAGTGTTGATAATGGTAGAAATTTTATTCTGATCATGTTTCAAGTAATGATCGTAACCATCATTACTGTCAATCGTACGAAAGTTGCGCATTGAAAACATTTTTTTTTATCTAACCATAATAAACAATACGCACATTACATGAAAATGTACATAATATAAATAAAACGTTGTACTAAAAATTAAGTATAAATGTATACCTGTCACTTTTCTTCTACGATTATTATTTAAATTCATGTAAATAAAAAAAAAAAACGCCACAGAGTTTATATTTGATGTTTTAGCATGTAAATAAAAAGTTTCTTTTCATTCGCATATTTTTTTCAAGAATATGAAATTAATTAATTAAGAATTTTGTCCTATGGATCGAAAGTTAATAACTTGGCTTAGGAACTTATAGTTCTAAAAAATACACAAATATGCTTCTAAAATCATTAAAATATGCATTTATATGTATTAAAAAATAAAAAAAAATGACCAAATAGTACACAAAATAAAACGTGTCTATCGGATGTAAATGTATCTTTAAACTTCGAAACAAAACTTTGTAGTCGGTTACTTGTAGACTGTTGTACTTTCGGTACAATTCACAATGTTACAAAATATATGCGTACAACGTCTTACGTATGATTCGACATTGTGTGATTGCGAAACGCAAAAACAACGACAGATAATAATCGACTAAACTGAACACTAAACAAATAATCTATTATTCTATACTGACTATTATCTGTATCTACATCCGGTCGATATCCGACGGGTTATATGGCCGATATAGGTTTATTATAGGTATTATTTATACTTACACAAAAATTATAACGAAATATGAGAGGTAGTTTGCAGATAGCATATTACTAGAAGTATTAAGTCCTCTTAGTACTTTTTTTTTTTGATCGGTTGAAATATGTATATATGTTATATGTATCTATAGTTTTTAATTTTTATAATTATAATAAAATTTGAAAAATTTGTTAAAATATGCAAAATAAGCATAACAATTTTAAAATATGCATTCTACTGCAAAATCTATCAAATTTGCAAAAATATGCACATTTAAATTTTAGATCTGATATCAAGGCATTGAGAAATGAATTTATTTCACACTCTGCTATATTTAACAATAGTTAAAAAAAGTATGCAAATGCTAGAATTCCTTTAGCTTATTGATAACACTTAAATATCTCATGAAAGTTTTTGAGAAATATGTTGTTTCTTTTTAATTACATTTTGAAGCAAATCTAAGTCTTCGAGACACAAATATTTATAAAGCAATTTGACTTTTGAAATTGTTATATCCAACGGGAAAATGTCCATACCTTGTATAAAAAATATCTAAAAATGTGTTTATCTAATTACAGTTGTTTTCATAAGACTGTCGGAATACATAAATCGTCATAAAACCGTTGACTAATTGACTTCATCACCCACTTACTGGCACCGAGCTATGGATTCGAATTAAAATGGTCTCCGATAAATTTGACGCCATAATGGTAGCTAACGATATGATATGTGCCAGGGACAAAACACAGGAAAAAATTTCGGGTGCGAGGAGGAGGGATGTTTGAAAAAATGTAAAATATTGATAAATGGCATATTTCATTACTTGTTATAAAATATACATTGTTATATATTTTATTTGTAAGTCACATGGGATACTTGGAAATAACTGAAATTTTTAGGTCAGGTCATTTTTTTTAAGCATTTTTTTTTGATATTTCTGTGGAGGGGGCTTGACCCCTTCCTCTTCACTTTGTGCCAGATTTATGCAATATATATATATATATATACTATTGTAAACTCGTTGTGCTCGGTCGACATATTATGACGACGAAACGATGAAAAATTAAATTCGTCACGACAATATCACTATGACCTTATGGCCCAATGAAATATTTTGTATGTATTTGGCGTGCGTGTTGCAGGTCCGCAGTGGCAAAGTAAGTGGAATTCGAGAATTCAGAAATTCGCGACTATACGACCGACAAAGTTAATGATGGGCAGTCCAAAATTTATGGGATGTCCAAGGTTAGGTTTTACTGCCTTGACATATGGTATATGTGCACTCGAGTACTTAATAACCATTATAGTAAGCATTATCAATATTATTGTACTCGTATTACACGCACGTACACGTGTCATACATTTAAAACTATAGTATTCATTTATTTATTTATCGGACAGTCAGGGCCGTATTTAAGGGAAAGTTTGGGTAGGAAATAGCCCCCCTGATATATTTAAGGGGGTGAAACATTCTAAATAAAAACAATTCACAATTTCAATGGAAAATTAGAAATGATGAAATGAAACTACATATAAAAAAAAATTAACAGTACAGTTTTGGCCTTTGTTCGAGTAAGACGTGTGGTTAGTGTTCCATCGCTTATCTAATCTCCAGAGTACAACGTTCGTATAAAATGTATTTTAAATGTCTTTCGACTGCGTGAAATGTAATGAAAAATTCACTCATAATGAGGACACATTTGAATGCAGTGTTTGTGCAAAAAAACTCCACTTTTATTGCACTGGGGTCACTGAAGCAAATTTCAAAAAAATGTCAAAAAACACAAAATCCAGATTTTGTGTGTTACATGCCAAAGCTCTGATCTTAAAACAGTAAATGATCCAATAGTTAAACTGGACGTAAAAATGGAAAACATATTTAAGTCAGTAAGTTTTATGAGCAAGCAGTTCGATGATTTTAATAAAAAATTAGAATCATTATTGATTGAAATGAAACTTTTAAGAAACAATAATGAGAAAATTAAAATTGAAAACCTACGATTATCTAACGAAATTTTAAAAATCAAACAAAAATTAGATTCGTTTAAACAGCACTATTTCGGCAACAGCTTCAAAATAAAAGGAATACCCAAGTCTTCCAATGAAAATTGTCTTGCTATCGTGCAACAGATCGCAAAAAAATTAAATATTACAATTACAACTATACTATCAATATAAAATAACAGCTATCCTATAATAATAGCAAACACTATAATATTGTGAAATTATTTGTATTATTTAGTAGTATACAAAATATATATCTATTTAGGAGTGTTTCATTTTCCATGTTATTTTATTGAGATATAGGTATTGGTTTAATTTTGATTTGTATGGGTATGGAACATTCAGACCGAAAGGTTCTAAATTATATACCATCAACGAGTCTTATAAAAGATATTTTTCTGTAATTTAAATTAGGTAATTATAACTAGGTTATTATTTTGGATTTAATATTCATTAAAAATATTGTATAATAATTTACTGAAATGGGGAAAGTAAAATGCATTTTGAGCGGTTTTTCAATGAATAGTGGAAGATACTTGTTTTCAGTTTTGCACATTATAGAAGAGGGGCAATACAATTTTGTTCCCCTTTGGCGGCGAATTTTTAAATACGGCACTGCAAATATTTAACGGACGAATGCCCTTTTAGATCCATGGCAATACTAGTAATACGCTAGGTACACTTGTAAATCTCAAATGTAAACTATGATTTAGTTATGTACTTAAGAATGTACCATCACGATTGTTTCGGTAACGTATGAAATAAAATACAAGTAACAAATCAACTTTTTTTTTTTTTATAAATCATGAGAGTAATTTTTACCGCTTCCGGTATCCACGCGGTCCGTCCAAATAACAAAAAAATAAAATAAAACACATTCGAATGTGTATATTATTTGCTGCACGTAGACATAGTAATCAATAATTCGCATTCAGAACACGACGGGTATACTATGATTTGTTTGTATCGCATTTACTATAAAATGGTGGATACCGGTCGACGATGGACAATCGAAAACGCGTATAGGTAGGTCATGTATGCCGCAGTATAACAATTAAATATAAATACGTACTGTTACTGTAGTTTTATCATTGTTTTGTTATAATTTTTTCAATATTTTCGTTGAAAACCTATTGATCCTCCCTAGGAATATTATAATATCGTCCGCGTTCGAACAAAATGTCCACCAATATACGACAGTAGCATAACTTTTATTGTAATATAAAACTCTCCGACGGAATTGATTTTTTTCTCTTACATTGATTTCAATATTGCAATAAATCGTATTTGAAAATCACTACGTCGCTGCAGCATTCAGTATCTCATCACGTGTGTACGTACGCTGTTTTTCTGATGTGGGCTTTTCATGGTTTTTGTTCCGTTCGCGATGCAGATTGAATGACAAAAAATAAATCTGTACAGTTTAGAAAAGTAGATGAAAATATAAAATGTGTAGTAACTTTTAGTGATTGGTGATTCTTGAAAGTGAATCGATTTGAAAAGTTCGTGATAAGAACAAATAGCGCTGTGAACAAATCAGAATCGGGTGAACAATTAATAATGAATTGATTTGCAAAAACGATTCGATTTTATAGAAGATCAGATCACGGAGATTGACTCAAAAAATCTCGATTCAAATCGCCCATCCCGACTCGGGTCACGCGCGCACTAGCACGCGTATAGAAACCGCTGTAAACCGTTGTGGTCCGATTGCAAATGTGTGCGCGGACAAAACTCGTCAATATTCAGATAACAAAGTTGACCATCGAAGACCGCATACCTAATACTCTTTGCGCGGGTTTCGAAATAATTGAAAGTCAATAAATTACGTACGACCCTGAAAATGCCCGTCTGTCCGCGCGGTCAACGCGCGATAATTGTGTTATGTATCGAGTACGGTGTCACGTGTATTTCTGTAATTAATGCACCCCGCAGTGGCGTGATTCGGGCATATTGTCGGGGGTTGCAAAAATAACGCGATTGTTTTCATGAAAACATCCTTTTATCACTGCACGTCGATTTATAGTACGAATAAATATGTGTGACGATTCTTACACGTAGGTGCACAAGAATTGAAAACACGAGTTTTCAGTTTTCATCACTGAAATGACTTCAAACCTAACATTAATCACTGTTATTTCGACTCGCATAGAATTTTATTCGTACTGAAAAAATGTATTATTTTATAATTGACCATTTGATTCCTATGACGAAATTATCGTGAAAATATGTGAATCTTAGAGGTTAGGTTAGGTACGTGATTTATCACGAAAAACTTTCAACCCTACCACGGTTTTCCGGGCGTTCGTTTTTCTGACCCCGTAACCCTTATACTGCCTTATAGATTTGATTTTTATCTTCAATTCGTAGTCGTATTTTTTATAATACATAATTTATGTATTATGCGTATGCGTAACTAAATACGATTGTGTTCGCATGCAATCATTAAAACGGAACTACGATTTCCATTTCACAGCACTTTAAAAATGATTTAACTAAATACATTTTACTCTAGAAGATGAAATGTTATTTCACTTATCCGAGTAATTGTTTGAGACCGTTGGTGTTGGAAAATGTCGTTTTAATTCCACATGCCAGGCTTTATTCGCATGTATACTACAACGATGCACTAATAATAATAATAATAATAATAATAATAATAATAATACATTTTATGGAATACATTTTGATTACTATGTTGAAAGGAAAACTAAATTCGTTTTCATTATGTGTTATGTGGTTCACTACCTGCTGCTACGTATACGTCCACCACAAACAAACTTTATCATTTTGAAATGTTTATTACACCAATACGGAGTACACATTATTTGAACACGGTGGAACCCTTAAATTAGAAACCGTTATGTCGGTATCAGGTGTGTAAATCACGTCATCACACACAGTATACGCGTGCACTTATTAATATGTCATGTAAACACACGAAGGTTAAAATGTTTTATCTAGAGAAAGAAATTACACCTACGGTGTAATAATAATATGTAACTGTCGGCCGTGCGGAACTGTTTTATTATGTTATAAAAATACGTTTAGGTCCTCCACACACGGTAAAACTGTTTTGCAACGAGAATCTCAGATCAGTCTCGCTGGCGACTGTTGTGCAATTGGTTTGCAATTGATTTATATATACTCTCCGCACACGAGTCAATCGAATTTCGACCAGTGTACGCAGTTGTATGCGAATTGATGTTAGGAAACCTGTCATGTGTACTTTGGCTGCTATTTCGTGCCATGCTTTTTCTGTCAGGTCTTTTCTTGAATATCCAGAAAGATTATAATTGTACAAAAGTTCATGTTTTTCTACCTCCTCGACAAATTTAATGTTTGCTAATTCATGAATGAATTTTCAGTTTATTAAAATATAATATAATAATTATAATAATAAAATAATAATTTTAATAAATGTTAAGTAATTAATTAATCATTTATTACAATGCAACCACGCAACTGAAACTGATATTCGACCTGCAAGCATAGTCGCACATGACCAATTGGAAACTGATTATAAATCGATTTGGTTTTAGTCGAAAAGTGTGCGGTTTCCTATTTCGCTACTCATGCAAAGTTGTCAAATGGTTTTTCGCGCAACTGATTTGAGATTTTCGTCGCAAAACAGTTGTATCGTGTGCGGATGGCCTTATATCCGTGCATTTGGAAACGAGTTGATTGCGAACAAGTTGTTTCCAATTAATACCAGAGAAGGAGAAACAAACCAAATTGTCCGATTCTCATGTTGAAACAAATATTTTAATATTGCTGTAGTTTGAGGAGACCATGATTGGAGTGAGCGATTTATATAGCCAGATCTCAATGGAAACCAAGTCCGTAAATTTATGCTATTTTCAACATCGTAATTAATTGATGATAGATCACGGTGAAGCCATTATGGTTTTGCATATGGAAATATTACATCATTCATTTACTAATGTATTTAAAGAAAAAAATTAAGCCCAAAATACAAAAAAAATGTTTATTTATATTTATACATATTATGTATGTATACTTTTAGTGTACATTTCACTTCAAAATTTTAAAAATAAAAAATTCCGTTGACACTACACAAGCTAGATTTAAAAACATCGTTTCATTTAAATACAAAAAGTCCGTTTAAGTTTTGGAGAAAAATCGGAGTTGGGTGGACTTCCGAGATCGAATTATTCGACCTGAAAGTATTCTATAGTTAGCATTCTACATAATGGGTGATCTGATGCAGAGAACGATTCATAATTCAAACATTGTGTAGGTAACTTACCCGAAGGCCTGTAATAATTATAATATTAACTTGAATGCTGTACGGTAAAGCATCTCATCTGAGAAAAACCAATCTAGCCAAAGACGGTAAGTATAATTATTTTTGATTAGAGTCAATATAAATTATTGTTCGTTAAACCTGAGAATGGAATAATAAATGTAAAATCTATAAGCTTTCAAATTTTTAGCATTTGCTGTGCGCATTATTGTTAGCTTCGCATTAAATTTTCAGGCTGCAGAACACAAAACAAATACATTTATATCAGAATAAACATTCGATGATTATAATTCACTATAAAATTCATAATATGAATTGAATACGTTCAACTTAATAATAAAACAATTCTCTCCGGTTTTCATTAATATTAGAAAAACGTTGTAAAACGCCGAGAATTTAATGATGGAAAGCTTAACGCAAATACATTACTGCCAAATCATCGGTTCTAAAGGTCTTGCGAAAATCTAAAATTGCCTAATTTGCTTTGTTATATGATAATACGTGTACGACAGACAGACAGGAGGAATGTACGTCGGAGTTGAAGCAGCAGCAGCAGCGGATGCAAATGAAATGTAGGTTCTGCGATGAGTTCGTAAACACAACAATTATTTTACGGCCAATTGGTTTATGGTGTTGGATATCGTATAACGGAAATAATTTCTCATCAACCATAACTTATGTATAATATTTATAGAATGATTAATCGTTTCCATGACGCCTTTTATTGATGTTTCTTTTCGATTTTTTTTTTATGTTATTTATTTATTTTTATTAGCTTATAAACCAACGGTCCGTTAAACAGGCCAGTATAATGAATAAATTGCTTTGATTTGTTTGATATTTTCAAATATTTTTATGTAGGTCAAACTCGGTTCTATAAAATTATTACTGCTGAATATTTATTATTCAGCGTGTATACTCCTGAGTACTGCCAACCTGAAAGTTATAATTTAATTCTTGTAAAGTCGCCTCTAAATGTAATTTTACAAAACGTAAACGCGATTTTACGAGAAACTAAAACAATAAAAATACAGTCGTATAACTCTCTCCGCAAAAAACGTAGAGACACGTATTATAAAATATTCTTTTTTGTTATCAGATCGCGAGCTCGTATGAACTTGTTGTCACCTCGAAATATAGTGTATTATTATCTTTGAGCAACATTTGCGTTGCAATTATTTCCAAACAATTATTCTTTCTTTTATTTGAACTCCGGAGGTTAATTGTGTAATGGTGTAATATGTATTAAATCAGTCGTGAACAAAACTGTTTTTTCTTCTAAACATTCAAATAGATGTCCTATCTTATAATATATTTTCAAAGCGCAATAGACATAAAAATTCATTTTTTCAATGTCTTGGTACGAATACTTTAAAAATGATTCAAAATTAAGGCACCTTTTAACTAATTGTACTGGAATACTTCTCAAAACCATATGTGATTATGTCTAATGTGGTAATTTGATGTTGTAGAAACAAATGATAAGGAAACATTGTGATTGTTACAATATTGTTTCCAAATATTGTGAAACTGTGTTTATTTCAACGCGTGAACGTCTTGTATTTCTACTACCTACGAGTATTCGATGCAATATATATGAACTATATTTTTTATTTTTCGTTTAGAAATACTTTATATTCAACCGTCATAATCAATCTGCTAAGTTCTACGAGTTAGTGCGATATTTTTCTCATACCATTCATAGCGTTAATACGCCTGGACTTAAGGCCCGAGCTTAAAGGAATTTCGACTGGGTTAAGACTTCTCAGGACGATTTCAAATAGGAAAATCAACGAGTTCGATAAAAATAAAATCCCTCTGGACCATGTCTGTTACTAGCGACGATATTTTTTTCGTCTCGTTACCCAACATTTTACGACGAAAGTACTTCTTGGGTTTTTTTTTCGCCTTCAATTTTTCAATATACCCTCGTTATACAACGAAAGTTGAATATTTCAGTTTTTCTTTCCATTGCCGATATTACGTTTGACGTGGGTTTTAATCATTTAACTATAAGGTCTTGCTGTCATAATCGGACAATAATTCAAAAAACAGCGACTTCTATCAAATCGCACATACATGCTCATAAAGAAAGACTAGTGGTCCTCGTTACGTGTAAAAATTGTAGTTTAACGCCCCATATTTGCAAACATTATTCGAGTTCACCTTGTTATATGCAATGTATATACCACTGTCTCTAAGACATCATTTCAAGATTTTTAAAACAATTTTCATTCTGTATTCACAGATTTTTAAAATAAAATTTAGCACACAAACTGTATTAGTCGTCGTTTTGATTGCAGGGCTTAACCGATTAGGGACTCGGTTGTTTTTGATTGGGAAATTTGCATTCGGTTGAATGCATAATTTGTCTTTCAGTGAAATATTAGTGTATTCTATGCACATTTGTAGCCATTTTATTTTAATCATGATTTGTTCGCATGCCTTGATTGGTCAGTCGTTTTAAATAACTTGATATTTCCAAAATTATGTTGTTAATATTAAAATTAACTCGAGTAAAAGAACATAATAGTCTGAGAGACCCATGGTGATGAGCCGGAGCGTGAAAATGTAAAATCCACGAAAAAAAACACATTACGAACGTATTATTACATAAACGACATATTAAATTAACAACGGTCAAGTCATCCATAAGTTATGGGAACATAAATGGAATAATCTCCCAGTTTTATACGACTCTACCTTTAAAGAAATCTCCCCTTACATATCAACTCAACCATGGTTTTAGAAAGTAAATGTAAACCGTTCTATAATGGGGTGTTTTTCCAGTCTGCGAATGGGCCATGATTTACTGCCGAAAAATGCGCACAAGTTAGGACTGAACGGTAGGTAGTTCATTATGTTCCCTCGGAAATTGTGGTAGTGAATGTTGTGGTTTTCATCACTTTTTATTTATCTGTCCAGCCCTCTCATATATTAGACAACATTTAAGAATAATTTTTTTTTTCTTTTTGTACCAAATTTTCTCCCACTGATCTTCCGAAAATTCCTTTCCGATGATAAGCATTATTAATTTTATTCTCCAATCCGGCTTCAAAATTTAATGACGAAGATATTTATGATTTTAATGAAGGATAGATATGTAATTTTGTACTTAATAGTTGTATTATTATTATGATTGGTTGAAATGTAATAGCTTAATGTTAAAATCTCAATGAAAAAAAAAAAAAAAAAATGGACCACGCCAATATAGATAATATCACGTTTAATGAACACAGATAGAGGATTTCGAACGCATAACATGTATAATGCGCTCTGTATGTTTTCAGCCAAACCGTCGATCGGTTTCTCATCGATTGGAAATCTAAGAATCGCGCGAGACGAGGAGTTATTCTCGATCGATTTCAATCCCATTTTCTGTGGATAGGGTAGTGGCGGGTGCGGGGTTTCGAAATGCGTTTACCACGCGATGATGTTTTTTTTTTTTAATTTAGAACTTTCAGCCGTGATGTTCGTGGTTGAATAAAATACTCATCGGCCAACATCAAACCTATAACCACTATTGCATTTCGAACGGGTTTTAAGATTTCATATTGCGCACTCGTTCGCATGCGCCGCACGTTCCGTCGACGAGTCCTGGGAGGAGTTGAAACATGATTTGTACAGCGACTCCAATAAGTACGGGCAGAGGTGGAACTATGAATTTTTACGCGTGGGGAAAATGTTAAAATTACGCCCTATAATAGACCTATAAACAAATATTCTTCTCGAGAATTTTTTTCATATAATTTATTTACAATCATACTTATTGAGTTTTAACCTACTGTCAGTATTTAACAAAGTTAAAAATATCAAATGAGTTGTTAATAATTACGAAAATTCCACCGTCTAAAATGTTACGCCCGGGGATGGATCCCCGTCTCACACTCCCTGGTTCTGCCCCTGGGTACGGGTATCCATTTGGGTCTCGAGCTGCGATTCCGGTACCGTCCGAATGATTTACGTGGCCATCACGTGTGCGTGTTCGGCAAATGCATAGCAGAGTTTCTCGGCGCGTTAAGTTTACCGTCACACCCGCGCGGTAACAAATCGTGCTAATTGATTGCGCGTTACCCAAGCAAGGCTATGTGCACACGGGACCGACGCTAGCAAATAATGATGGGGCGAGTCGGTTATAAGTATACGAACTCGCCGACCGTTTTCAAAAATAACACTCTACAATACCGATATTACTTAACTCGTCGATGATTGTTGACTGTATAAGTAGATCATTCATATATAGGGGAGGAGGAATTGCGCCTCACCTTCGAATGACATATTTATTATTATTATATATATGTATATGTATGGATGCATACACGTATTTACTCAAATACATTTGAAACCAAAGTTTTTTCGCGATAAAAAAATTGTCCAAGTCGAGTTGAATACACGTACGAAATGCATTAAATCCGTTTTGTCGTAACATCGAGATCAACGCTAACGTATTAATAATAATAATGTTATAAGCGATCCGCGGCTTATTTAGTAAACAATTTAGGTAGCACATGCGCATGCACTCGTCTCGCGTAAATACAACGTTTCGAATATGTCTCAGGAACCTCATCTAATCGGTTGATTATAAACTAATTAAAATTGAATCCAGTGAATAATCTTTAATAATTTAATCGAATCTCTTGTTTATAACATTTAACAAACATGTTGTGTACTGGAACGCAATTATGCGACAATTATGCGTTAGTTAGCATGAATAAATAATTAATAATAATATGTCTTCTTTGTTCAATTCAAGATTTAATTTCCAAAAGCTGTAATTGAAAGTTGTTTCTTGATCGAAACGCAGCAACACGGGTTTCATCATTTTTAATATATTTAAGATGTGTTCATTACTCTGAATGTCTTTAAAACTGATTTATCAGTACAACTGCCGTCTTTTACTAACATCGAGTAAGTTTTTTACACTTATTTGAAAAATTATTATTTTCATTGTACATACAGTAGTTTAAAGTTGATTTATATTAATTCACATTTGTCATATTACAGTAGTCTATTGAGAATAATACCAGTGGTATTATTACTATTATTATTTTTTTTTATTAGTTTAGTGGTTCAGAATAATACCAGTTTTCGAGTAAAATATCCCAGACAACACTGGAAATGTGTAATCATCAAATCTTAACTAAAAAGGACCATGAGATCGGACAAGAGTTTATGTTTCGTCATTTAGGTAGTAAAACTCAGACGAACTTTTGGTCTGTTGGGCAAAAAACTACTACGATCTGTTACGTGTGGACTTGACTGTTTTTTTAGTTTTGACAATCTTTTAATGATTTAAGTATTAAAATGTTGATGAAAACTGACTTTAAACAGATTTATGCTTGACAAGTGAACGCGGCGTGATTATGTGTGTAACATTGGAATTTAGCTATCGAGTATAGATTATACCACTCAGGACGCGCAGACACGCGCACATATATATACGTAAATTATATAATATATAATAATAATAATAATTATATTATAATTATATAATTATATACGTACATGTCATAGATTTTAGCGTTTAAGAGGTTTGTGTGATTTTTTCCCGGGGTAATTATGGTTTTCTCATGAATTATTCGAGAGAGGAAGGGGAGAGGAGATTTCGTAAACTTTTTCAATATTTTACAACGGATCGGAAATGTGTTCATCGTTTGCGCAGACCGATGTATGTGATCCGCGTGACTGTTGACCCATAGTGCCTGCGACTAAAATGAAGCGAACGCCGTTAAAACGGTCTCTCACGCATCCGAACTCCTCATCTTATCTCTGGTCCTCGAGTTAGTATGTACGCGGCATGAGAAAATCAAACTTTTTCTCGTACTATTGTTCTCCCGACGCGGGTTAATGAATTCTGCCACGTTCGCTCGAATGCAAATGCACCCATTGTCGTTGTTGGATTATTATCATTATTATTCACTACAAGCGCGTCCGCGATTGTGTTCCATTGCTGGTGCTATTAACTTTTGCCCGGCGGAACGCGTCCATAAATCTTACGCTTGTACTGTGCACATGTACACCGCGAACACCGGTGACATCGGCTTCGTCGTGTATTATCCATTGTTGCTCGCTGGATCACGGAAATATGTGGCCGGCGGATGATACCCGGCACCATTATCACGGATCACGTTTTGTAATTGTACGTCTTATGTGATCCGTTGTCGTAAACAGGGTTAGCCTCGAAAAATTGATGTCAACAACGGGACCAGAAAATCATTAAAACATGACCATACGTACGGGGAGTGTCGAAGCAATGCAAAACATATGTGAAACATGGGCCATGAACGATTCCGATAAGGAAAATACGAGAAACCTTTGAGATGTGGTGCGGAGAGGATGAATTAGACGGAGAAGAAAACAAACGACGAGGTGTCAAGAGGAGTAAAGAGAAAACATACGTTCATCGATGCGATCGGATCGACGTGTTGGAAAACCGGACACGGACGTTTCGGCGCGACCGTTTCGGTGCGAGGTATGTTTCGACGCTGGATTACACTAATTTACATAATACACAAATTTACTTCTATAAAATCAATATTATAATTCACTTTTATAGATACTGTCAAAAAATTTACAATTTTAATAAAATATCAATATGTCCTGTTTAATAAATAACAAATATAAAATAAATAATTAAATAAGTCTGTTATGTTAAATGTCGTTATGACAATGTCGTGCTTAATAAATAATAAATATAAAATTAATAATACATTATCAATACGTCATTCTAATAATAAAATAAATATGTAGTATATTAATGTGTTATGCTTAAATTATGAACGATACCTCTTAAAAATGTTAATATGTCTCTATTATTATAATTGCTAACTATTTTAAAGATTCGTTTATCAACTTCCAAAATTTTTTTTTGTTTTTTCGGTGGGCTTTTACCAGCTTCTAATTGGCAATAAAAAGTATCCCGACCATTAAAGTTATACTGCTATAAGGTAGAGCAGTACGAATGTTATAACTTATTAGTATATTGTATACAATTTTAGAAAATAACACCTGGCGCCGAAAAGCCCGCGCCGAAATGTCCTAGATCGTTGGAAAGCGGTTCGATATGTGTCGACACATACAAAACAGCTGTTCAATATAATCGTCGAAAGTGTGATCGAAGGAAAAACAACTGCTGTAACTATTGTATAGGATAGACCGAAAATCACGTGACAGGCAAAATCTTGAAGGAACTCAAATATAAGATATGCGATGGACTAGAAAAGAAAATCGGAGTTGTAGACCAACCTGCGGATTGAAACGAAAAATGAAAAATTGCAATCCGTGCAATACTAAAATTCTCATAGCTACTAAGTGTCCGGCCAACTTACAACACAACGATTAATTGTGACCTTTGTACGAATGTATATTTATATATTTGTTTGAATGTCAAATGATCGCACGCTTCAACGCGTTAAAGTTTTCGCTATTGTCATTGGTATTATCATATCGCCGCGTGATTTTCGAGTACGATTACGCCGATTTCAGGAATAAAACGTTTTATTAAAAGTTTTTCGAAACATTATTCAAACTTCGAGAACCGAATACATATGCACGTATTTTTCAAAGGACGTAATCAATTTTTTCCCGTAAAGAAATACTGTAATTTTATTGAAACTTTATGTTTTATGATAATATATTTCAACGGTGACAGTTTTTTCGGTCTTACAATTCCCGTTCCGTGTATACCTAGTATTTTCTATTGAAAAATCACATATTGTAACATTATTATTATACGTTTTGGAATAATGATTTATCGTTTTCTGCTGTAACATTATAGTTCATCAGCTGAAACGTGACGCGATCGTTGACCTTCATTTCATGTGTTTGGTTTTGATTTTTATATTCAACTGAATATTTTTAAATTTTCCAACGTGCAAATTCCGTTCGATAATAAATTATTCAACCATAATAGTACGAGTATATTAATTTTTATTGTAAGAAGGAATGCTGAAAATGTTTCATCTCGATACGAGACATGTTCATGCAATTAAATCACAAAATCCCATCGAGCGCGACAACGTTTAAAAAAAAAAAAAGGTATTCGTTCGACGTTAGAAAATAAAATAAAAAAAATTGAAAAAATTGTATACATTTCCGTCGATTTGTTGCGCAGTATTCATGAAACGTAAATAACATTTATTTATAAATTAATTTTAAATTACTTCATATGTATTGACGTATTTTTATTTTTATTAAATAGGTATATAAAAAAAAATCTCTACATTAATTCACCCATTAATTGATTAGGACATCAATTTATGAATAAACGTTGTATAAAAAATCACTCCAAGCAAAATCACCTAGTTGTAACACCTTCAACATTGATAATTAATTATTACTTTAACTTACAATAGTAAATCGCGATTCAAATTAATTTTAATTATGCGAGGAGGGTTATCGATTTTATGTTCTGTTGCTCTGGTTTGGACGATAGGATTTGTATTTGATTTAAGTTTATCGTGAAATCGGCGGTAGTGAAGTTCTACAAATTCGGTAACCAGTAATACTGCAGAGAGCCATGTATTGGACGGATGGAGTGGGGGTTTGGAGAATTGGTCGACCCCCCAAAGTGATATGTCGCACATTATAGTATTATAGCTATTTTACAGTCGTTATTATTAATATATAGTATAATAGCATTTAGTTTTAAGATTGAGTTAAGACTTATGGAGGGAGTAGAAGAGGTGAAGTCTACTTTGAGTAGTTTTATTTCGAAGGTGTGGTTTCCGAATGAGTCGTTCATCTAAAATTATACAAAGATATTTGGTTTCGTTAAAGACGGGTGTTTTATGAGTCTATATTTTATCAAGTTTGGACTGATATTATTTAGCCAGCGTTTTGAATACATTTTAAATATAATATACTACTTTTAAAATGCGATCAAAGACACATTCCTATTCCGTCTTGGTTATATGTTACAGATATATAATAAGTATATTAATATGTTTAGCCGTTCAGTGAATAGTATATAACGAATGAGTATTTTGACGAACGCGCTTGTAACACGAACAGTGTTCGCGAGCATATTCATTTTATCGACGCAACGAACAAAATATTTTATCCCAGGTGTGTGTTATTTCAGCGCTCGTAGGCACAGTAAATCGAACGCATACCCTCGTTTCCTGTTATCAAATCACCGGAGTGTTTACTAGGAATACGGTTCATACCCGAGTGATTCGATCGAATAACTAATCTGCAAGAAGTACATGGTGTAATTATTACCGAGGACTCAACAAGATTATTACGTTTTCCATTAAACATGATCGAATTTCGATACTGTACACGCTCAATTGTGCATAAGCAAATACTGCGAGTAAACGTTCTATTCGGATTACGTCGATAATGTTATTTGTTCCCATCACCTGCAGCGCACGAAACTTGTGTTTTCATAGCCACGCGAATTTTCCAATCCGCCATATGATTCGGTATTCACAGATCGCGTATAATAACAAGTTCCGTCCGTCCATAATGGATAAGAATAATATTTTAACCAACAAATGTCTTACCAGTGCGTACAATTAACATTGCATTTCGCACAGCGAAAAATATAATACAATATAGCTATCAAATGCAGATGCTTACAAGATTATATGATTGTAATAAATTAACCATCCGAAACTGTAACAAAAGTATATTTTAGTTTGAGTTTTCTTTCGACCCGAAAACTGCGGAGTTGGTTTAAAAATAAAAAAAAAAATAAATAAAAAGAGATCCAACCTTTGAATTTTCCTCCTCCATAGAAACAGCGGATGTTACTCTTCCCATTTTCGTTGAATAATGATTATCTAGTCATTCTAATAAAACATGTTACGATTGCTTATGTTAATAAGACAAATTTTAGCTAAAAATAAAACGTTTTACGATCCGTATAAAAAGGTTAATGTTTATCACTCTTTGAATGCGTATTTTCAATTGCGCGAAGAACCTTCGTTCAAGTGCAAATGGAATATATATATATACTATATTACTAATAATGTAGTATTACATATAATAAATCGCGTGCTTCATTTACGTTACACAGTGTAGTCGTTATGTGTACGTTTTTTATACATTTGAAAGGGATCGCGCGCACTGAAATTTAAGTGTACACCTTGTTTAGCAGTTTCTTTTTGCTCCCAATTTTTATGAAAAATAATCGTGAATTTGTCGCACCCGAAGTACTTGGTTACGTAGACCCTTTTCCGATGTACAGTAAAAAAAAATAAATATTAGATAAGACGTAAACTTATCGTTACACGAAGCTTTTTGGATACTTTTTCTAATTACGAGCGATTTTAAAAAAATACGGATTACGGCAGAAACGTAGATTCTAAATCAGGATACACACACAAATCCAAACTGAAATAGTTAACACAATTTAGTCGGTTTTGGATTAGTTTATAAACGAATCACGCAAATTGAAGAAGAAATCGCCATCAATGAAGACTTTTCAATATAATATAATCCAACGTTGAGGTTGGAATTTTTTTTTCCGATGGTTATCGAAAATTAAGCTCATGGAAGAATTTCATTATATGTTCAAAAATTTCTATAAATATATATGTTTTTTTTTATTTATAATGTTTATTGTTGGGATGACTTGAAAGAATAAATACTTTTGACGTTTCTTCACCAAACCATTTTTGAAAAAGTCCAATCATGGTGTTTTACTATCGATGGTTCCCTCGTGTTTTCGACTACGAGTATACATATACACATGTAGTATTTTTATTTTTAGAAACTTTTTCATTTTGTGAAACAAGTTTAAGAAATAGGTGATTGCACAGAATTGGATCGTATCTTGACCACAAGATAATGTAAGATATTAGGTGATACTTATGGCTGCAGGTAATACTTTTGTCTTTGATTATATTTGAAATTGTATTATTATTTTTTAACTGTATTCGATCTGTATTCTATATTTAATTTTAAGTTTTATTATATTCAACCACTTATTAAGTAAAATCTATAACTTATTTTATCATGTATTATTTTTCACACACAATGTTAATATTGTTTTATTTTATAACTCACGTCCGTTTATATTAAATAAATAAATAAATACTGAAAATGCAATACAAATATTGACGGAGATAACAATAAAATGTATTTTATATGTATGTTATCAAGTTATCTGTGGTACATAGATGTTCATCATATGTATATAATTTAAGACTATAAAATGAACAAAAAACTAGCTCGTGGTTCTCGTAAATTCCAATTATGAAGATGCACCACGAAGCTTTAAGGTTGCAGTTTATTTTTCTAAACCATTCGGTCTGGTGATGGTCCGGAAAAGTAGTACGTAGAACGAGTCCACCGCGAAAGTCATTCCAGAGTAGTACAGTTGCTGTGTAGTAAAGCTTACATTATATTCTGAGTGAAGCAAGAAATGTAATTTTCGTCGCGAACACAATATATTCCAGTTTCTTGTTTGTGTACGATTCGTTTGTTTTCCAATTACTGCGCTTTGTATTTGAATTTCGACTGGTTATCTCGAAATTCTTGCTCCTGGATTGTCCGAATGTTACGTCGTGGTTTTTGTTCACAGACCTCAGTGGTTCTTAACCTTTTTTAAGCTGCTACTCCTTTTTAAAGTAAAATATTTTTTGACGCATTTTGAAAAAAAAAGGTTTTCTTGGAAAGTGTATAGTTGAATTTTAAATAGAAAGTTTAAGCAAAAAAATGTATAATTGAATTTGATAATAATAATCAATTATAATGATCAGAATTACTGTACTTGATGCTTCAGAGCCAATTTTTTTTTTTTTTTTGAGTTCAATGGGAACGGGTTAAGTCCAAAACTATTCTGAATAGATAATTAGAAACTAAGACTGTTAAAAATACATAAGAATACAATAAAAATAATGCATTTGAAAACAAATACAAATAATTGAACCCATAATGCCCCAGCTCTTAGGAATTTATATTTTATCATCTCACATTTATTTCACAGAGAAATCGATAAAACTATATTGTTTGGAAACAATAACAAACAAGTCATTCCGTGAAGCACAGCATAGTATCAGTACTACAATATTATTTTTCTTCGGCTTTAAGTTTCAATAAAATTTGTTATATCAATGTAATATCCTATACATAATAAATACATTATGCTTAACATCATCCTACTTAAGAAGTTTACCACCTCTCAGAACGTCTTCACTGCTCATCGGGGGAGCGATATTACCCCATTTGAGAGTTGCTGATACACCTGTTATAAGATAGTTTGTGTTATCTTATTTCTTAACCAATTCTTATGATGTGTTTTTGTTAGAAATTAGAAATTAATCCATGTTACAAGGGTTTCTCGAATTTCACAGTCACAGCCTGTAAGCTGGGTTTTTTCAGGATAACTTTATTTTCAATTTCTTGCTCTTGGCTATATAATTTACAACGTATCCTTTACCACAATTTGCATAGTTGATATTTTCGATTTTTATACGTTTTGTAAATGTATATTCGTGTTTTCGTTTTTAATTTATAAATCTTTTATTAGAAAGAGTGTTGATATTTTTTTACATTTTTTTTTATGTTGCTTTATTTGCGGTCCTCGTTTCTTCACATAACAATTATACGGCATAAATTTATCATCACATTAACAGAATAATTGGTACAGTCAATCAGTAATCGTAACAATTAATAATATACTGCAGAATAATATTATTGAAACTGGTGTCTAAAACATGATCGATTAGATATAATATCAAGTTAACCAACCACACGGAATGAACTAAAATACACGTTGTTCATACGTAACTCTGTCGTTTCAAATAACCAGGATCGAGATGTTGTTGCATCGGTGTTCGTTCGACAAAATGTTGTATTTAACGGAAAACCACCGATAACTTTATCGTTGCGCGGTCACGGAGTTCTCGGCCTGTCGTCAGTCACGCACAAAACTAATTCACCACGAGGTGTAATATAGTAACGTGTTCCATTGGCTAGATATGGGCTAAACGATGAGTTCATCGTCGATGGTGACGGTGGTAAAAAGGACATTTGTCCCGGGCGGAAGTTTTGAGAGGGTAGTAAATTTTTGGAAAAAATGTATACGAATGAATATTTTTACAAACGTATTTATAGTAAAATAATAGTAACATCATTATTATATTCTTTCTCACCAGACTTCAAATAACAAAAGCAATCAGGTAAATTGTATATTGGAAGCCTCAGAATTAAAACTTATAATAATTATATATCAATGTACTATTATAGATTATACTATAAATCAGAATATTTTATATAATATGACATTTATGTAATGAACAGTTAACTATATATATGGAAGAATAATAATAGATTTTCCATAGTTAAACAAATACGATTTTATTATATAGGATACAGTAATTTAACTTGTTAAGGAAGATAGTTGTGGAAATATTTTTAATCATACTGGTATTTTTGCAGGTTGTTTAAATTATTGTATTATCTTACTGGTATTATGTTTTATAAAATTAAAAATATAGAAGTTTTGAAGTATTATTTGGGAAATATCAGTGATATAATTAAAATTATATTACAATAATAACACATCACCACAATAGTTTCTTCCAAAGTAGTATAACACACTGGTTTAAATACTATACAGGTAATAATTAATAATACATAAATTCACATATATTTGCATGTAAACAGATAGAAAAATATGAACTATGATTTATGGATGTAGCAGAGTTGGGCAAAAACAAATCAAAATAAAGAATAAAAAATAAAAGCAAGTGTAACTAATTTATTTATGAATAACAAATAATTGTGATGTACTGAATAAAGAATAAAATTATTCTGAATAGTTTTATTTGTGAATAAAACAATTATTCAGAATATATTTATTCATTAAAATCATGAATTATCATTCATTTTATTATTATTTGATATTCATTTTTTTTTTTAACTTGTGTATTATACTAATCGCAATCATATGGGCGTGAATTGTGCCCTATCAAAACCTAAATTTTGGTAACTAAACAGGTTACTAGCAGAAAACTTTTAGAATTGTTATCACCTTTAGCGTTTTTACATTAATTTTTGTAGTTATATCGGTAAATTACCATACAAATTTTATGTAAATTTCACATAATTTAACACTTCAATGATAATTAATGATTAAATAATAATTCAAGTAATAACAACAATCATAAAAATTTGTAGTAATAATCATAACAATTATCGTTATAGTAACTATAATAACGTATGTGTATCAAGAGTAATAACATTTTTATATATATTATATATATTATTTAAGTTAATTATTATTATACATCGTTATTTAGGATTTAAATTTATTATTTATATGATTATAGGAAATAAAGAATAATAATACAAATTAAAATACTAAATAAAAATAAAAATCAATAATAAAATTAAGAATAAATCAATGAAGAATACTATTTTATTCAACTAATGCCCAACTCTGAAATGTAGATATCTAATTAATCAATAAAGTTTGAAACTCAATAAGAATGTGAAGTCGAAGAAATAATTGTTAGAGCGAAGCGATGAAAATTTTTTTTTCTTATTCTTACTTACATATTTATTTATCAATTATAAATTATATTAATTTATTATATTAAATTAAATTAATAATAAATTTATTTATTTATCGTAGGGTCTGAAAATTATTTTGCTCTTTCCCCCATAAACTGACCTTTATTGACGCCTATAGTGTGAATCGTACAACTTGCATATGTGCGAACCGTTTGAATCCGCAAGTATTAATCGCAATGCATGCGGAACCTTTTCCCCATCAATACGACTCCCTCGTTCTCCGACGGTGGCCCACACTCGAACTCCAACGATACTCTTAGTTTTCATTTAAACGCGATACACGTGTACATCGCGGCGTCCGAATCGTTCCCGAGTGCGGCATAACGTTCACTAAATTGGTATTTCGATAAAATGTATACGTATTTATATATATAAATTTATATCTAATGTGTACTGCGCTTCGTCGGTGTTGAATACATTTTGTACAGTTCAATCAGAATTCGAACAATGTACACATAATATATCGCGTATATAAGCGTACATTTTGAATTCCGCGTAGGTGTACGGACGTGTTGCGAGCGCGTAAATTATATGCAACGGAAATAGAGAGCAAGCGAAAAAGGAAGGCGAAAGGAACAACGAAAACGTAGTGGTGGGAAAAAGAAAACTGTAAACTGCGTACCGGTGGTATGTAATTATGAGAATACTCAACAAAGGATTTATGGCCGCGGCAGTTTAATCTGGATAAAAGCGCTGCCGCCGTCATCATCGCGTCGAAAGAAGTACCGTTTTTGATAGAGTCAAAATAATAATAATGCTAAATTTCGCATAAACACGTCCGTTTTGCCTCGTGTGATATTATTCAGATCGTTGAATTTTCACTATGGAAAATTACAGGTAGTTGAAACAGGTTTCAACTCGATATACCCAACCAAATTCGAAACCGAGAATAAACCGAAATCCGGAATCCGACAAATAATAAGCAAAATAAATTTAGGTAAGTAAAATGTTTTATAAGTTTGAGATAAGTTTATATTTTTTGGTTTATCTTTAAATTTAATTTTCGGGGAATGAAAATTTAAAATAAAAATAATAAAAATTATATATTTATATAAAATAAGTAAATAATCAATATTATCACGTTTCCTTAAGGAATTTGACAGCATACTTTCGTCGTTTTGATTTAATATATGATAGTTCTCTGCCCAAGTGTATATATTTGAGGTAACTTCACGAGAACAAGAAAATAATCTATTACTGGTTTACACTATAATAATATAATGTATTGTGAAAAGCAGCAAATGTATTTTGTTTACTTTGAACAAGGGTAAAATCAATGAAAAACGGAATCAACGCGTGAAAAAGTAACTGATGAAGTTTCGGAAATCAAATCGTTGCGAAACCTAGTTCTCACCACGAGCCAGTACGAGATCGCGTGCACTCACGGAGTGAACTGATAGTTGTACGAAAATAAAGAAATTTCAGATTATTAATTTTTTTTTTGCGTATAATATACATTTTACGTCAAGCCATCATGACGGTAGTCCGTTAAAATGCTCATTTAATTTCGGTTATTAATCATTGATTAAAAATGTAAGCTTTTGGTGTAACGTGATCGGAAGTGACCAGTTAAATATAGAATACTCAGGAAGGGTTTTCTAGGTCCTTGGAATATATTCTACCGTAGCTCGGGAGCATAAAACGAACGGATGTTAATGTTACAAACAAATACAGATAGGTTCAGATAATTATTAAGATTCAGTACATAAAATAGCTTATGGGTATGGATTTCTAAATACGGAGTTCAACGCACCTACACCGGATGGTCGTTGTAGCCAAACTGCCATGTCTTACACATTTAGCATTAGCCGACCGATTCCCAATAATGAAATATGATACATGCCCTAGTTGGAACGTAGTGTTCACTCAGCAATATGCACAGACCAAATAGCTACGTAATAATCGTTACAGTAAGCAGACAACATTCTACTTTTTTCAGTTATTCTGCTCTCGTGAAAAGACAGCACAGTGTGATTTATTATTTTATTTTTCGTCTGATTTTGAGGCACAGGATTTATATCGGTACCGTGAAATTATCACGCATCGGCACTGTAAACGTTGTCAATCTGAATGGAAACCAGTGATCGCAGACTTAAATTATTAAATTATTAAATGATTAAAACATTTTTAGGACCGTTCTGCCGGTTTCCGATAAACCTACTCCATTGATGGTTTGTAATGCAACGAGGATTCGAAGAACAGGACTTGTATACGCACCTATAATATGGAGACGTGTCAGAGCAAAAACAGTTCTATTTTAGAGAAGGGGATCGGGGAATGCAGTGTCGGGAGAAAAACGTGAACGAATGACGAGAAAAATATGTTCCGAACGCCTGACACAACAGTTGAACGTCTGTTGTCGAATCGTCTTCATTGTGAACACCATTGCGATGACGATTGAAACGATAATCTTTCGTGTTATGGTAATGACTTGTGCTGGAACATTATAAATAAATATAACGCTGAATATCAGTTCGTTTGATCACGAACAAGATACAACTTTATTTAGTTACTTTTAAAATTTTTCAAAACGAGGGAACCGGTTAAAGTTATTGAACACGTCCGAAGTAGTTATAAATAATATCGTTTTTCCTCTTCCGGACGAGTTGGATGTCTGGCAACGAATTCGGTAACGTATTCACTGTTATAAGTTTTCGAATCAGATCGTTTCATTGCACAGAGTAGAAAATATGGACTACGTATGATTAGTAGGTTATATATATATTATATAAGTATTTTTTTTTACATTTCTAACGCGTATTGGACATCATCAATGGAATCGAGTTGGTTACCTATTATACACGTTTGACGTTTGAATATTATGGGAAATGCGTCATATCACGAAAGATCAGTGGTAGTACTCTAAAGTGTACAATGTTGTATCGTTAAATTATTCAGTTGCGGTGTAAGAACGATAAGAAAATAAGCTATGCCAAATGGCCAGTAACATTACGCTGTCATTTCAGTGTAGCTTTTTAAAATTCAAAAGCAATAGCATTGTAATATTATGCTTACTCATGTACGAGTATTGAATACATCTTTATTGGCTATACAATAAAAACGTGTTAATAGAAAAAAAAAATCGTAAAATCACTTCTGCTGTATTAAGAATCTATCAATTTTATATCAGAAAAATACGAGGCAAAACACTTTTTCGGTAAATTTATTTGAAAAGCTCTTAACAAAAAAAAAAAAAAAAAAAATTAAAAATAGAAATAAAAAGTAACCATAAACTTTCATTCAGAAGCTAAAATATATTTCAAAAAATCTATTTGAAAATAATGAATATGTACACGGATTTTATGGTTTATAAGATGTGCATTAAAAACAAATTCGATGTATTATATACGAATCACATAAAATGTTTATATTTACATACAAAAAAATATTGGCTGTAGAAATGAATTCGTTGCCACGTTCGAATGAAAACATGATTCGGCCATTTTGCTAGTTTATATTCAAACCGTCAGAACGACTTGTAGATAGAACAACTGTTGACGTTTTTAAAGTCCATTAAAATATTTTAAATAATTAAAGAACAGAAGTGTGGGGGTTGAAAGGGGGAATGTCATATATGAGAAAGGATAGTTATTTAAAAAAATAAAGTTTTTGAATTATAATAGAGTTCTGTTTAAGGCAAAAAATAATGTTAAAACCAATGTCACCGATAAATCAAGTTTAGTGGCCAGAGTCTTAAGCATCTAGTTAATATGTTAATTTATGTAAAACAATTTTGAACAAAAAGCATTAATTATTATAGAAGTTAGTTTGCGTATAAAGTCTATTCGTGCCATGTATAAAAATTTAGACATTATCATTACTTTTAGGAAACGCTTCATTAAAAATTTTAATTGCCCGGGATATCAATATTCTTTAATTTTAAGCTTTGCATTTTTACCGCTACTAAAAAATGTTCAACGACAACATTGAAAAAGCTTTTGGGTTACGTTACCTTCAATTATAAAATATATTACCTAAAAGCTATATTAAAACCATACTAGATTGATTTGTCAGCAGAAAGGTACATTCAATTAATGCATTATATTGGCTTCATGATGAAAAAGCAGGTCAAAAACTTGTTCATATTTTTTTTTTTTTTTACAAAACTTTCGAAATTGTGTATATTAATCATTTCAATTTTCTTCCTTATCTATTACAGTGGATGCGTTCTTGAGAATTTAATTAATTAACACACTATAATCTTAATAATACAGTGCCATAGCGTATAACTATAATTAAAATAAAAATTGTTCTCTAATAAGAAAGGATTTTTTGAAAATCGGATTTTTAAAAGTCAAAACAGATTCAGGATGAGTACATTTTTTTTTACTCTTTGTTACCCAGGAAATATTTTATTTTGTTTAATACGTCGGTATTTACCGAGTGAGAAGATATATAAATATACATTTATATGGTATAAATAAATAAATAATATGAATAAAAAAAGACAACATATGAGGATTGTGTAATTTTTTACACACAATTTGAAAATAATATTTTAATTAACTATTTTAAGTGTATATTACGAGTAAAGTTTCAGTATGTATTTTGTATTCAAGATGACGTTCACTTTCGACATTTTCAAAATTTGTTTTATTTCATTTGGTTGTGGAAAAAAACGATTTTTTCATATATATGCGACCAGTGGCGCACACAGGGAGGGTCAGGATCGACTGACACCCCTCAGAGAATCGGTGGATGGCTAGTTCTGTGTGAACTTGTATGAATATTTGTTTAGTTTAATACTAACCAATTTTTCAGCTCTCCAAATCAACATACTAATTATGTTTACCTTAGAACTAAAGCGTCACATAAGAATAAGTAGTAGGGCTCAATCACAAAAATTACGCTATACAAACTCATAAATTAATACCCAGAAAATTGAAAAATAACTAATATTAGGTTTATTTTTAAAACATTTTATTTTTAATACCTGTTAGTAAGAAAAAACCAAAAACAGTTAAAAATAAGAGTTATACTATGCCTAAACTCAAATTTTACTGGTGGTGGTGGATGGGTACCTCAAAATATATATTTTCGACACTCTTGTAAAAAATTTTCTGTGCGCCACTGTATGCGACTAATTAATAAAAATTAATTTTCTTTTTATAATAAATATTATATTATATGTATACCAGTTTTTTTGCTGTGCATGCTAAGTTTTTTGAAAACGGCAACAATAAATTCGTTTCTTCAGACTGTGCTACAGAATTAAATCGTTCGACGGTATTTTCAATTTTTTTATTTTATACAGAAAGACTACGTTGCGTTTACTTTCACATCGTTCTTCTAACTATAAAATTAAATTGTTTTTTCTTTTTTTTTTCAAATGCAGAAAATTACATTTTCTCTTCAAGTCGTTATTGCCCGAAAACTACTCTAAAGTTCATTTATTGTATAAAGAATCATAAAGAGTCATGAGTAAGTTTTATCCAGAGTAGAAGAAAATGAATCATTCAATAAAAATTATATACTTTTTATTCCATTAACTCAAATTAACGAAAAATTATGTACTATCCATTTTATCTTTTAAGCGAATGATTACATTTTGTTATCGTTTAGTGAATACCACCATCGTAATGATAATAATATGAGTAAGTAGTATTTTTATGATAATTATTAATAACAAAAACTGTAAATGGATTTACATAAAGAATTATGTTTAAAAGACAAAAACTTTTATTACGGTTCACGTTTATGTGCAGTGTTTATAATTATATTGTTATAATTGGACATCAAAAACAAAAAATAACGTCATTTAAAGAAGTAAATTGATGAGTAGATAGATATATCTTTTTTAAATATAATTTCACTTTATTCTTTCTATTCAAAATGAGTAGTCATAGTAAGCTTCCCTACTAAATACCATTAAAAATTCAAAATTCTCTAATATTGTTAGTCTCAACTAAATAAAATCAAAATAAATATTAACGTCATTAGTTAAAGGTAACATATTATTTTGTGATCATATAAAAGCTAAAGTATGTTAATAATTATCTTGTTAGTGATTTATTGATATGTTAATAATATGAACGTTAAATTTTAAGTGTAAGCAAATAATGTTAACACTATATCTAATCAACTATTTCAGTCTGATCGCTCATTATAATTTTTTTTAATAACCTGTTAGGAATAGTCAACAAAGAATACTATTAAGTCGCTTGTCAAAATATTAAATACTATTAATGATAATAATGAATTAATCAATGTAAAATCGATATTAATGGATATGAATGAATATGAAACAAGGATTTTTTTTTTGTTAACTGAAAATTTGTCAAGAAATATATACGATGGTTTATTTCCAATTTAATATGATATTTAATATAATTGTTATTTAGAGATAATGAATATGAATGGTGGAGAGAAATATAAAAACCCAGAGATCCGACTGGAGTTTCAAGGATAGTTTATTTCGAAAAAATCGAACGCTTATAATGAGAAAGTCTGACTCAGAAAACCCAAAAGTGGTGGTTGAGTGGAAATCAACAAAAAAAAAAAAAAAAGGAAGACGTATAAAAAAATGAACGATAGATGAAATAAAATAGTACTTAAAGAACCAAATCGGGAAGAAATAATAAAAGTCGAAAATAGTTGAAAGAAACGACGATGGTGGCAACAACTTGAGTTGTAATGCTAAGAATAAGAAGATATGTAAAGATGTAAAGAAAAGAAACTGTAAATATATAAATAACTATTAGTTAATGAAGTGACTAAAGAATTCATGAATCGATTTAAAAATATTTTCTTTTTCGGATACATCCATATCCTCAGTAGGTAGTAGTCATCGTCCGAAGTTCATTGGACGCAAACCGTATGTATAAGAGATGAACAGGAGGAACGATTGAAATACAAGTATATATATATATATAAATGGATAGAAGAAGTAATAGAAAAGAGGAAAAGGACAGGAAACGTGAATGAAAAAGATGGATGGAAAATGAGTGATGCGCGTAAATTACAGGTGAATAAAAGTTGTCTTTGTCGATCGAGGAAAAATAAATAACATGCAAGACGGAAACGATAACAAAGGGGACTAGGGAAAAACATATTATAGTGGAAAAAGAAGGAAAAAATTAATAGATTAGTAAAATGCCACACGTTTCCGGTGTATACGTTGCCGATGGATGGGTCAGATAAAAGAGAGTAATCAGCCGAAGGTACGTGAAACTAGTGAACTATAATGAGAAAACGCGACGCGCGTATGATTACAGATCGAAAACAAACCGAAAGTATACGCGGACTTGGAATACATTTGCAGGAGCTAATTCGGATAAAATGAACAAGCACCGTTGTAGCAATCGCAAAACAAGCCTTCAGAAAGGAGAGAGAGCGATCACGGGGACAATGAGTTCTGGATTAGAAAAATTTCACGTGAGTTGATTTTACGAATTTTCTCTATCGAATTACCATTCATTACACTTGTTACTAATGGACGTCATCAATGTCGTATTCAACGAGTATTTGGTAATATTGGCCCATATTTACTGCCATAATATTTGTCAATATCGGTAGTCGTAACACAGGCTCGTGTAACGCGACATAAAAGTGTAATACGCACTTTGCAAGTGAAAACTTTTAACCATTTTTATTTCTTATTTTATTTAATTTAATTTTATGAAATTATTATTATGCAGTTACTATACGCGCGCGTGTTATGTAGACACGTGAGTTAACGTCTAACACGTGGTTAGCTCTTACGAATAATATTTTTGTTTTCATTATTGTCATACAGTTTATGTCGTGCACTGGGTAGACAGTGGGTTAAATAATCGTGTACACAAAACAGAACCGTATTGTGCACAATTTTTTTTTCCTTTTCTTTTCTGTTTAATTTTCACTTCAGTTCGATTAATTGCGCCACGGGTTTAAAGGTGCATAATTTCATACGGGATTGTCATCGTACGTCCACATTGCGAGCATGCGGCCTTTGGACATGAACAAATTAAACAAAAGTCCATGTAAACTCGTTATGGGGAAAAAAAATATTTCGCACACACGACCGCCCGATAGAACAATAATAATACGTCGATTAGATATGGTAGGGCTCATGAGGGGAAAAAAAGGCGACGTACAACAGTGATGTTGTGAGTTAGCACAGCGTAATCCGACCTGAGATTGCCCTGACACGGAACCCTTCGTTATTGATGACTGTCCCGGGTGGACAGATCATCGCAATGTTTTGCTTCGGATCGGTTGAAAATCAATAGATCGAAGTTCAGCCGTCTGAAGGGCATCTGAAGTCAATCGCGTAGTGTTTGATTGGGTACAATCAGAGGAAAAGACTCATGTGTGTCATCTGCTTTTCGAATGGAATCCGACTGTTTTCCTGTTTTCACTGCCGGATGATGATTTGGTGGCGACTAAGTGTTGATGGCTGGGTACCGTGAAAGTATATGAACGTCTACAAATTTTACAACTGTTTGCGGGAGTTTACCGATGAAGGAAAATATTTTGATTATTTTCCGTAAACATTATTTGGGACCACGCGTAAAATCGGATTTATACGTTCTGTTGTTATTTATTCGATGTAAAAACTGCAGATTTGGAAAAATAATCGCTATAACCATAAAAAAAACGTGCATTATTATGTTCAAATTTCAGAGCATTTGTGTATTGAAATTTTTAAATAATAATCGGAATAAGATAAGTGGTAATAAGCTGGTGATATATTTTCCTGTGGCATTCAAGAGATAGAAAAAAATAAATATAATATAATATTATTACCGGGATAAACGTCGGTACATCAATAAAATACATAAAAATATCGTTAAGCGTTGCGGGATTCCATGTTTTTCCTCATCTCAAGGTCTGAAGAAAATAACCAAAATCTATACAGTGTAAAAAATTGATTCGCTGTATATCTTATTCAATCCACTACTGTATATTGTATATTATACCTCCCCCGCGCACAAATACGCCACTGATAGTGATATACGACTTAAGAATCGAACTTTTTACATTTTTCGGTGTATATCTGCGCTGCACGTCATGAACGTCGTTTGGAGAACGGGCAAAGATATATGACACTGTGTTAACGGATGGCCTTATAAAATCGAAAGCTGCTCGATGAGATAAACGATATAGATGTTGTGATGAGTGGTTCTCAATTTTAAAAACTGCAATGATATATCCTACATCGTACCTACTGTAAATATTAATTCAATATGCAGCTTATCAAAAGTGGTTCCAATCGTACATCGTATCTTACTTTGCAGCACAATAAATGAATGCGCAATATTCGTTCTAGGAAAGATTAGTTTTCTCGACATCCGAAATGTACATCAGACAAAATCGTCCGTAGAAAATGATTTTTCGTTAAAATGTCCAGTCCAAGGGTGTCGAGCAATTTCGGAACACTGAGTCATATGAAACGAGTAATAGTTGTCGTGGGCCATATGTGTTTTGTAAATTATTAAATATTTTATTAATAATAATTATCGCACAGTAGTTAATACATAACACGTACATTTTTATGTTTATAATAAAAAGTTTTATTTGTTGTAGCCAGAGTTTGGCAAAAACAAATCAAAATAATGATTCTAAAATTAAAGCCTGAATAACTAATTTATTTATGAATAAAGAATAATTTTTTATTCTGAATAATTGTGGTGTACTAAATAAAGAATAAAATTATTCTGAATAAATTTATTCGTTAAAATCATGAATGATATTAAATAAATAATGATATTAAATATAAAAGTATAATTAATTTATTTTTGTCAATTATTATATATATATATATTAATATGTATTACCTTTATATATATTATTTAAGTCTAAATAATAAGTATATTATCACTATATATCGTTATTTTGCATTTAAATTTATTATTTATATGATTATAGGGAATAACGAATAACGAATAACTAAATAATGAATAAAATATAGTAAATAAAAATATCCGAATAATGAATAACGAATAATAATACAAATTAAAATAATGAGTATAAATAAAAATCAATAATAAAATCAAGAATCAATCAATGAAGAATAATTTTTTATTCAAATAATCAATCGAATAATATTTTATTCGACTAATGCCCTACTCTAGTTGTAGCGAGGGGAAAAAATATCCAAATTTATATAGTAATCAAAAAAAGAAAAAAACATTTTTAAATAACAAAAAATAAAATTTTTAATATTGCGTTTTTCTGACTGCAATGTGATCGACGTGAAATTAGCGTGGGAACTCTGCATTAGGATTAACTGCTTGTAGGATACCCCTAGTTTAGTCTGAATACTATCGGTTCTATAAACGTGAAGCCTCCCGTACATTTATGTCCAGGGCTCGGGACTTATAACACTTAAAATCATTAAAATAACCGCTTAAAACATCATTATAAGCACTAAAACAAGTATTTAAAATAATTTAAATTAAGCAAAAATATTTATTCAAAAAAAAAAAAAAAAAAAACTATAAAATTCTAACTAAAAAATCAAACAAAATAAAAATAAACCTTAACTTTTAAGACTTTAAGGATTTTATGGATTTTCTAAGGGATTTTTCTGAAAAATAAAATATAAACTGTTCTTTCTGTTTTTGATCATTCTGACGTTTAACACTCAGTTCTATTTTCAGCGTTGGAATATCTTTGTTAACCCTACAACGATGCCTCGAACGGCGACGAACTACGTGACAACGTAGATAAGATAAATATTATTTTTATTTTTAATTCTATCAAAAACGACTTTGAAGGAAAAAACTTTAAAAACGTAAAAAAAACTGGTGAAATAAGCAAAAATAATTAGAAAAACTGGAAAAAGCATTTTTTTTAAAAATTGCTGAAAAAAGAAAAAAAGGCACTTTCAAATTTCATAACTGTACGTGTTATAACTTGACATACACTTCTATAGTACTCTCCTATATTTTAAGTCAATCCATAAAAATAAGCAAATGCTTTAACTCCCGAGCCTTGCTTATGTCTATATGACAGGGGTGGTCAGCATTAATAGGTTCACAGACCACACGGGTAAATACAATAATTCCAAGAGCCAAAATGTTTATGGATATGTTTTAAATAGTTTGATAATTTTTTATATATTTATTCCTAAAAACTAAAATTAAAAATAATAATAATATGATAAGTAAATTTTAATTTTATAAATAAAACTTGAGCCGCTTCCGACAATGACAAGAGTGACATGTGGCTCCCTAACCGCAAGTTGGCCACCCCAGCTATATGGAGTGTATATGAGAATTATAATAAAATTAAATTTATGGACGGAGAAGAACGGAGGGAAGGGAATAAACGTTTTTAATAAAACAATAAAAATTAAACTCAAGTTAAAGATTATCAAATGTTTAATACTCGTAAATGAATATATAAATAAATACATTTCAAATATAATAATACTCCAGGCTAAGTATTTATTTATTTATTTATTTTTGTACGTAAAATATTTGTTTATTTATTTATACATTAAATATTTTTTGTTTTGTAGATGGTTTTTTTAAATTGATTTTTCAATCGCATTGACGAGCGAGTCTACTATCGGTTTTAACTATAAAAGTAAATGTTTTCGATGGGTGCTTACATTTTCACTGCGATATAATTGCGAGGAAGGGGTTGGGGGTGACGTGAAGTGTATTTTAATATAGATGGTTTGTGAGAGCATATAAATAATACTACAAACAACAGTGGAAACCGTAAGAATTACGCGCGTTTGGTGACAGAGTACATTTCTGCCGGTAGGAATTTTTCATTACACACACGTATAACATATTATTATTGTTATTATTATGTGTTATTTTAGTACGGATGGTTTTACTGAAATATATGTCTACACGTGTAGCTACTTACGGGTTACGGTGCCACTTGGAATGGGACAATGCTTTTTTTGTCCTAAACACGTTTGTTTAATCGGAAAAAAACACATTTTTAGAGTACGTGCACGAAAATATTTAGAATATTCAACTCGAGTAGATACGTATCGCGTGTACACTTATTCAAATTGAAATCGTGAAATAAGTATGTCCATAATGTTTGTAAATTGTAATAATGTATTTGTTCGATAATTTTTCTTCTTTAACGTGAATAAATTGATTTCGATGGTTAGTAATCATGGCAGTGAGTGTACTTAAAGGTTTTTCGACATTTTAGATTGCTGAAAACCTATAAAATATAGTCGAAACGATAAAAATCGTTTCCATTAATGAATAATTAATATTAGCCTATTTTTCAAACAATGTCATCCGTATTCGAAATTTGGAAATGAAATTTCCATTTACTAAACTCTTTTGTGTTAAAAAATGTTTTGTTAACTGTATGTTTGTGTACGCGCGCGCGCAACATGATTAATGATTTGGAATAATTTCGTTCGAAATGCGGTTGTTTTTATTTCTTTAAATTTATTGACTATATCTTTGCGCTGGCTTTATTTCATTTTCCATACGCCCCACGTCATCTCGAAATAATACATAATACACATACAAATTTGTTTAATTATTATCTGTAATTTATGATCATGGAAAACATTTCAGCCTTGTATATTGTAATATACCGCGTAACACAAAGTTTCATTAAATGTAATCAATGTCAACTAAATTTATGTTCGTAATTATGCTTCGATATTAACATTCGTTTTCGTGAAATTCTTCTCCGATTTTGATTAAATTAAAATACCGTGTGTGTGATAAATTACTAAACCGTATCGAGTGTTATACAAATCTTGTATATTTTGTTTTCTCGAATATCGTTGAAAATTTGGTCCAACAAAATCGTCGCCGTTTCGTCGGTTTAATAGTGTTTTTACGGAAAAACCGAAGTTTCACATCACCGATAAGATCTTTTCAGTATGGCGGTTATGACTCGTTAATCGATACCGGTATGTAAAACAATTATTCTTTTCTTCAGCTTCAAATAAATAATTGTACAATAATATGTATTCGTTAAAATAAAATGTTTTGTCAAAACCTCCTTTAAGGCAAGGCCTGCACCTGTGATGAAACCAATCTATTGCGTAACGCCAACCCCAGTGAATGATAATACAGATATCGGTTACGGCGAAAACTGTGTTAAGCTACTCAACACGGTCTGAGATATCTCATGGTATCGTGTTTATTCGGATCGAACGGATGTGGTGTTATTAATTTTGCGGTACACTTTCGCGACGGGAAACGCGATACCGTTTTGGTTTATTTGTTCGAGCTTTTGAAGTTGATTGCTAAGATTTCAGGAATAATTAATGTTTACATGGATTATAATATTGCGTTGAAATTTAATAACCATTGCAAATATTACAAGGGTCGTCCGGGTAAGAGATACGATGCGAGTGCAACGCTGTGCACGTGAGATATTTGATAAGAACAATGGTAAAAGTATTACTATAATTATTATTTCGATGGAAACTTCACCGTGCAGTAGTTGTGTGGCGGTGGCAATATTTTTTGATTATAGTTTATAGTTTTAATCGAACATGCGCCTGTCCGATCAAACATATGTATATTTTGCATCTCATATCGTTCATAAACAAAAAGTAAGTCTGGTCGTAGAACGGTTGTTTATTAAGCGTACGGTTATCATTGCACTTCGAATCAGCCAATATAGTATCATGTATGATAGTAAATAATTATTATGTTACGCATTGTTAATGAACTCGCTGTACAGTGACGATTCTATATAATATGAAAACAGTTTTCGGAACCGGTTAGACTGATGAAACGGCTACGACTTATAAATATCTATATTGTATCTATAATAATGGCGTTTTGAGAGAAAAATAAAAAAAAATGTTTCGACCACAAAATATATGTACGGGTTGATCATAGACAAAAATTAATAGCGATAATGAGTGCAAGGAGTGGAACACTCGTTAAATCGAAATGTTCTATGTGTAACTTTCTCGAAAGTAAAAAAATGGTCGATAACAGAATAAACATTTTAGTGAAACACGCTTCGGAAGAGATTAGGCCAAATGCGATTATTTCGCCCATATGATTGGAATACCAGAAAAAAAAAAAGAACAATGAATACGAAAGTAGAACGAACGCAGAACTAAAAGAACTGTTAAACTAAACCGTCATAGTAGGTGTTATGAAAATCCGAAGACTTAGCTGAGCAAGACAAGTGTGGAGGGCGAAGGGTAGATTAATAAACGAAGTCACAATGTGGAAGCCAGATAGGAAAAAACCAATAGGATGACCAAGACAGCGGTGAATACCCCTATTCTATACACACTTTATTTAACTGTTGTAGACGTTTTACTACTTCTCATATTTTATTTGTGTTAAATCTAATCATAGTGTACGTTTTTCAGTAACTTTTACTAGTAAATAACACGGTTCGGAACTAAATTAGTTGCCATTTTACTTTTGCAATTTAATTAAAGGCTTTTATAATGAGTTATTGTGGATTTACATAGCATACATTTTTTTTATTGTATTTTGTTTTTTTTTTTTTGCTGTCATAGTATTTTTATAATTGTTGGGTAAAATCGTATCATTGGCTTAAAGCTCATGATATTTTTGTTTACATTATCGATTCGAATTTTTAATTAAAATTTATATTGATAAATGGCTTACAGTTTCGAATACGTGAATAATTTATACATATAAAATCGTATACAATTTTGAATATTGTTAAAATATTCAAA
This sequence comes from Sipha flava, assembly GCF_003268045.1. Classification (NCBI taxonomy): domain Eukaryota; kingdom Metazoa; phylum Arthropoda; class Insecta; order Hemiptera; family Aphididae; genus Sipha; species Sipha flava. Next base: position 1,031,281 of record NW_020273617.1, on the reverse strand, counting down.
AAAATTGACAACATTGGAATTTTTCATTATAATTTACATCTTTGACGACGATTTGATTAACTGTCCGTACGCTAAAGCTGTTTTGAGTTTAAGTACTAACCGCAATATTTTCAAAACGTCTGCAATTTTTTAACACGTTTCATGTTTATTACTTATAATGAAACCGAATAAATTTATACTAAAATAATTTTCATGTATCCTTTCATGATCCAAAACTGGATTATGCGTTGTATAATATGAAAATTAAAAATATTCTTGGTTATATTTATATATATTTACACTTGTAGTAGTAGGCTTAATAAATGTCATTAAAACAAGTGCGCATATTAAACATGCTATACGTACAGTAACCGTTTTTAAAAACTAACGGCTAGAGATGAGATTCCGAACATGTAGGAAATAGCCCAAACCATTTGAACACTACAAAGACAAAATATATAATATAAAATTATACAGGAATTTAATGAAGGACTGTAATACAAAGATGTATGCCCATTTGGAGTGCGATCGGAGCGTCATTAATTCACACAAAATCGTATGTATATCTACGTGAACTACGCTATGATATAGTTGGACACAATCCGTATGCACATGTATTTAGAGGTGTTTATGTTTAAATAAGCTACCTCAGTAATTAAATCTTAACGTTAACTGGCGTTTTTTTTTTTTTTGTCTTACATCCGGGTGTCGGATATCGATGTTTTTTACGTACCTATAGGGGTATATAGGTATATTCGCCTCGAAATATCTCCGCGATCACATCTGTTCGAAGAAGTGTTGATCCCTCGAAATCGATGAGGACCAAAAACATATCAAACCAAAGAGGAATATCAACCTATGAGACTAAAATTCCTTCCTTGATTATTCGTTTTTTATTTATTTGTTATACTTCGTTTGCTTATTTTTGAATTAAAATATTCAACGCTCAGAATAACAGTAGCGTGTCTTTATACACAAATGTTCAACAAAACTACTTTGTCACAATTTATTCATATTTATTTCAGGGTGTTTGATCCGTCATGGGTGTACTGATCCAACCACTTTCGAAGAACGACGACGACGCAATCGACTGTACTTGAGCGCATATACGTGTGCATCGTCTCACAAACGATCATCGGCTTCTGCACTTCTCGGTGCGGTTTCGAGTACTCGGCCAAAATCGATAACGTGATATTTGCAAGTACTGAAATACGAAAATATATATCTCATAACGCAATGGTTGTCAACCTTTTTGGGTCTACGGGTCCTTTTGATTTTGAAATAAAATATACGGTTCCCATACGAACATTTAAAATAGATTAGAGGCAAATCTTAAAGTATCTACATAATTGTAAATAGTAATCGAAATATGCTATTTCTCGATATCGCAAACACGGTTATCGACGGCTGATCCGTCTTACACACGCAACATGTAATATGTATCGGTGCGCGGAAATTTTATTTTTAGTTTTTATTGCGAACGAACGCGGCTCCCTTGATAATAACCGGCGACGCTTCTGGGGGCCGCGGCGCACAGGTTGAAAACCACTGTCATAACGGATTCGTTGTAGACATTTCGAATAAATGTTTTAATTTTATTTCGATAATAGCTGCGTTACGTGCCGTTATCGTATTACGTGATTCGTTTCCACAAGCGTGAGACACATTAGTGTAGGCACAAAGTGTGCGTCGATCTAGTGAAGTTTCGGGGTTAGACCGCTGCCAACCCGGATGCGTGGGTTTCAGTTAATCGGTGCGTCGAAACGTTAGCAGAAGAAAAATCTGAGAAAATTACTATTGATTAATTGACACTTTTCACAAGGACCGCTCACGAAAATAACATAAACTAGCACGTGCGTACAAAAGCATATCGTTTGAGCAGCTTATGGTTGTCGACTACAGCGGATACCGATCATTGTACTGTACAACTGCGATCGTTTATCGTAACTGAAAAGTGCACGAACGCGGACCGGATATGGGAAAATTATCGTAAAATAAAATATAATAATCGTGCATTTTAACGGTGTGTAAATTTCATCGAAACGGATTATGAGTTTGTCATTCGTGCGCCTGGCGTTCGATCACGTTCCACCTCGCCGATCCTGATATTGATATCTACCGGACGGGTTTCGACGGGTCGGAAATTTTTCTGCTTCTCTATCTTGCAATTGATGATTGTTCCCTTTGGAAATCGGTCAAGTCGGTCAAGTCGCACACGGACTGTTAAACACACGACCGTCATTTGTGCAAGTCGGGCAGATGAAAATTGCAATCGATTGGGTCGCAAGACAATCATCCTATTGTTCGACCATCAGGGAGAAAAAAGGTCGAGAAAAAAATTTCAGTATATAATCAATGCGGTCGAATTGTTATTATTGTTCAACCGAATAATGTGATCAATCACAACAATCTATATCATACCAAAGATTTTTGTTAAATATTTTAATGGAAAATTGTTAAATGAGTCTTAATGAATATTTCATCGACTAATACGTTCGAAATGAAATCGTACACGTTTACAAGTATACGTTTTTAGTTTTCACGGTAGTTGAATGCAATTCAATTAAATCATGTTCAAAACTGTCCACAATCTTAGAGTGTTTTGTAAATATACAATAAATGATCGAACTAAAACACGCCAAAATAATGTCATTTATTCCGATGCAAGCGGAATCCTTATAATACGCTATAACAAATATAATATTTACTAACTTTATTCTATTAATCACATTTTATAGAACGAATTTTACAAGGAAATTGGACGTGAAGCGATTAGATGAATATTTCGAATGAAATAGTTTCAATATATCAACAAATTTATCGAGTGAATGGGATTAACTCGTTAAACGAAGTATATCGCCAAAACGCTGTTGATCTTAACAATATGTTATTTTAAACCGAAGTCGGAATTACTCATAAAGTTGTTTCGTATCGTGCTTCGATCATGAGTCTCATAGAATCGGTAAGTATACACCATTACCCATTTATTATAGGTCTCCATGTAATATATAGTTCTAAATATAATTATACATGTGTAATAGACGTATATACATTTGTGAAAAATTTAATTATTGCACTTATCGGGATAATTAGTTCGCCACCTGGACGGCATTACAGATGTAAATATCATCGATCGAGAAGCTGCGATTCCAAACAGTACAGAACCTGAGGTTAGTAAAACGAATATTAATCATTAGACATTAACTAAGATACTACCTCTAGCCATTAATTGTGCCACAAAATTTTGATGGTAAACCATTTTTTATCTGTATACTTAGTCAGTACGAGTAGTTCTATTATGGAATAGTTTATTTTCGAATTGAAATTACCGTTGTATAAAAGTTATTGTTTAAAACCACCCGAAGACGTTGCCGGCCTACTTCTATCGTTCGCAAATGTTGCCGCACTTTACTAGAGCTTGTCTGTATTGTGTCTCTAATGTTAGAACTTAAATTGTTCACGATGTGTACCGAAATGTTTACTCTTGAACGAAGAACAACGTATGAGAATGGAAACAAAAGTGGTAATACGTTTTATTGATTTATATTCGGACCATTGCGAGCGTTGTTGAATCCATTCACTAAAAAGCTTTATTTAAAAGTCGCGTCGACTTCGAGACTTCCTTCTCGTCCACTCACCGATGGTTAGGAGATTCATTGTTTGAGGATGCAGCCATTGTAAGAAATGTGAAGTTCTGAGTACGCACATTCCTGCTATAGCGCAGTGCATAATAGAAATTTCAGAAATTAGAATTTGTGTATCATACTTATTTTACGTCAACCGGCAAAATCACGCATTATTCCTCGGAAACGTGTACAGTAAATACTCGTGTAACTTTTCAGCCGTAAAAGATTGATCATGTCAGCCATACGGGTTTTTAACTGTTATGTTAGAAACATTTTAAACGTTTCACTTATCGAATGACGATGACCCTTAGTGTTTACTTCATAAGTCCAATAACATTAATCATACATTTTGTTCGGAAAAACCAACAAATCAATACAATGCGGTGCGATGCACCGTGTTTTTAATATATTTGTTTACGTTCACGAAAACGCAATTTTTTTCAAACAGAATGTGCACATTAAAACGCCATTTAAATATAACGTTTGGTGGCAAACCTCCAATAATGAGATTCGATATGATAGGAGTTTTTCGATATGAGACTTTATGGTATTTCATAACAAACACCTTATAAAAAGTTATATTTACTTTGGACGTACTATCGCTTTTATTATTCGAAGAATAATTTAGCTCTAGCGCTTAGGAAATTTTAGATATTGTGCATCTACGCCGAACCATGAATAATCGGTAAGTTTGAAAAAAATACAATTTTTTTTTACATCCTTACACATTTGGAAAAGGAAAAATGATTATTAATATCCATAGAAGCTTTTTAAGCAGCTCTCGCGTTCTGAGTTTACTTTCCAAACTACGAATAACCGGAATTCAATACGTCTCGTATAACCCTATTGTGAGTCCTGCTCGATCAGTTTTGTTATTTTGAATGCATGCAAACTTTTCGACGTAAAAGTCACGAATAATCGTCGAAACTTACTCTATCGTAACTGTTGTACCCCTCCCCCGCACTCCGTTCAACAAACGTCCACTTATACAACGCGGAGGGAGGGGGACTGTGACGACGTACCTTTCCATTTTGTGCATTTCAATTTTCTTGACATGCAAAAATCCTAAATAGTTCACTTTATCCGAACGAACAAATCGAAAAAAAATGACAGAATAATAAAATAATTATGTACAATTCGATCGACCACGAAATTATAATTTAAATATTGGTAGTATCCGCAACATTCTGTTCATTGGTACCTAGTGAAAAAACTAACGAAAGAACGAGTGAACATTTTTTTAAACATTTTTAGAAGAAGAGGTATTTATTAGGTAAATTAATTTCATTATATATTTTTTATATTTATAATTTAAAAACGAATAAAAATAATTTTAAAAAGTTATAATAATACGTATCTAGTGAGATATAACTTATAAGGATATTACAATTATCAACATTTGAAAATACTTTATGTAAAATACAATCACTGTTGGTTAGTGAGTTCGTATTAAGAACATCCGATCATTTATATTTTCTAAAAATATAATAGTAATTTGTTATTTTCGGATAATTTATCAATATTGGTCTCATTATATACCACTACTATTATAACCGCAATTTGGATCATTGTAACACTGCCTATGAACGGCGACCATGCGCAATCATCTTGTTTTAATGACTTATAATAATATTATATATACAAATGGCAATAAAATAAACCTTTCTGATATTTTAATTTATTTGATAGTTGGAACTTGACGAGTGTTGACGGGAAAAGCCTGCAGTTTATTCGTCTGGATTGGATAGGAGTTTAAAAGGTATTAAAGTAATTTAATTACTTACTTGCTTATTAATCATTTTATATATCATTTTATTTAACTTTCCAGCGGGCACACTTTTGAAAATAGTACAACAATTTTGTACATAAGGATTGTTTTTCTAGCTTTAATTCTTTTCTTCTGATGATGAATTTCTAATTTTAATTTCATCACGTACATACACACGAGTGCAAGTTTAATGAAGAAGTTTTTCCTTGTTTTTGATTTTTTTTTTCTGATAGTAAAGTAAATAAAATTTGAAAAGAAGGTTTTAGACCAAATATTCTTAGTTCCTAAGTAGTGTGAAGAGGTGGGGAAAGGGCACTAGAGTGATCAAGCCTATGGGCGCCAAAACGATAAATCTGACACTGGTTGCCGATACGATTTTAAGTAGATTTAAGTAGAATTTAACACATGGAGTGAGCGATTTTTTTGCGAACCGTGGACCGCACCATACGCCAATCACAACTGTAGGTAATATCATGACGATGCACGAGCTTATTTATGGGGTGGGGGCGAACAGGAATATTATATTTTGCATTGTACTATCATTAATCATCGTGAAACACGCTTCCTACGCAAAGATATTCATATTATTTGATAGTAAATATTTATAAATATTTATTATGTATGATCGTATGATTGTATACCTATATCAACAATATTAAATAAATCTGTGATAAAAAAGAAGAAGAAAGAAAAAAAGTCCGAGGAAAAGAGCGATCACAAGGTCACATAAATCCACCCCTGACGATGCATCATAATCCCATTATGAATTGTTTTCATAGGTAGTGATGTATTTACAAAGGATACGTTGTACACGTCGTTTATCAGCACTTATGTCGTACGAAATCGAAGCACAAAAGTAGAGAATAAACCGTTTTAATTTAATGTTTTAATGACGCCCCGACGGCTATTATTAGTAGACATAACCATCAACAATAGTGGTGCACAAATGGCCGACGGCCAACGGTCCAAACTGCAATTTAAAACTTTGCAGAACCGTCAAAACTTTTAAAAATATTCCGAGAAAATGTTAAAAAATTAATAAAATTATTCAAATACATTAAAAAAAAAAAGTAATTAGAAACGAAAAGTAACAATGGTATATAATATGCCCGTTATTAAATGATAAAAATGTTTTTAATTTTACTTTTTGAATATTTTTTGGCACATTTATAGGTACACAATAAATAAAATCATCTTTTGTGTCTATTTTAATCTTATTGTAATTCATTTTATAGTACTATGCCAATGATTTAATATCGTTAGACTACACTTATAGTGACATAATTGACTTGCATAGAACATAATTATTTATCACGTCATACATTTTACAAATTTAAGCAGATTACAAAAAAATGGTATAATCTTTATATAAACCACATAACTATTATATTATAAAATTTACGTTAAAATAAGTTTTAAACATTGGACGGTTTCCGTTCATCACATTTATTGTGAATTTATTGTTTTTAGGTTAGATTTAAAAAACTTAAAATGTTGATACACATGTAAAAAAATATGTTTTATTGATTAAGTAGAACTTACAAAGCTATTATTAAGCTGACGTGTACAAAAACAGTGTCATAATCAATAATAATAATTATATTTATCTTGATATATTGACTCCTCAGTAATTTAAAATTATATCATTTGATAAATGGTGATATATTTCCGAACGCAATTATTCAGTAATTTCATTTAAAATTTAAAATCGACAATGGATTAATGTCCGCAGGGATATAGGCACATAGGAGTGAGTGCTGCTGGGCTTTATTTGACAGCGATCAATAATTGTTGAATATCAAGTTTCGTCAAATATGAACACAAATAACCGTAGAAAATGATAATACTATATTAATATAACCATGCATTTGGGGATTATAAATATATTTTTAATTTTAATTAAGAATTTATACAATATATACTAAAAAAAAAAAAAAAAATACAATAAGCATAACGGCGGCTGTTCGGTAATTGGAACAACACTGGAATTATTACAAACGAACTTGATTCACATTATATAATAGAATTACCAATATAATATAATATAATATAATAAATATATTACATTCGCACTAAGTAGATGTGTATGTGTATACAATATAATAAAATATAATATAAACATGTATAAATTTGGGGAAATTTAAGCATATAAGACCGAGAACACAGCGGCATTTAACGGAGCGACGGAAGTTTAACGGAAAGACGTGCGTTAGGTACGGCTGCTCTTACCTCGTAGGGGATTATATTATTTCCGAAAATCGCAATAAGTTAATATCGGTTAAATGATTTTATTTAAATCATTTGTACTACTACTCATTTGTGTTTCAGCGTTCTAGCAAGTTTTAGAATTTATCCGGCCACGTACTACATTCCGACGTGAAAAACACAGGTTTTTTTTTTCAAAAAAATTCGTAAAAACAAATTCTCCGTCGTATTTGAATACTGCCGGTGATGAAAAAACGGATTCTGCGATACGGGAAAATTTCCGAAAATTGTCTTTACCCGTACGTAAAAGTATTTAAACTGGTCGGAGGGGAGGGAAAATAAATAAAAATAATATATTAGCCTGAGAAAACGCGTTTCGGATAGAGTGCTTGCGAACAAGCCACAGTAGTAAATCATTCACGCGCGAACTTAGTTCGAAATCGTATAGCGAAGCGTTATCCGGGTAAACGAATCGGATATCCGATCGTGGGTGTATAAAATATGATTTTTTATTCGGCCACCGGGTTTTATTACATTTCCGCGTACGTCTTTCGGACGTTTTCCCGCTTCCGCGATAGCACCGGTGCGTAGCAGCCACCGATCAATTATTCAATGCAACGATGCGTTGTGTAACATTCGTGTCGGGGCTTATGAACGACGGAGAACACGTCAATAATTATAACAATAACAATACAATAGCAATAGTACTATTTATAGTATTATTTATTTAATTACGATGATAGTGTTAATAATGCTAACATCGTTGTCATCGTATCGCATACGTGCTCGAAAAACGTGCCGGCAGGTCTCAAACGCGCGTTCGTCGCACATCCGTTGCTGGGAAATCGTTGATTCCCCAATCGAGAACGGCGGAATTAGCTCTCGGTAGGAATGCGTCACATGCTGTATATTGTTTCTCCGTAGAGCGAATCGCATTATTCTCGTCGTGCGACATCGGTAGTATTAGAATACGTGATGAAAATATCTCGCGAGTCCGCGCTCCTCCAGTGTATTGCGACGAAACGTGATCGTACACCGTCTGCTGAACGTAAAATGATTCGATTTCGTTTTTCTGCCAGACCGGGGCCTCGACCGTACTTCGAAAATATTACACTCCCCGTCCATTATATAATAATAGTAATATTTTTATTTTTTTTTCAAACCGACCGGCATCACGTGCAGGGGTGGGGATCCGTAGTCGGAGAACTGCGGATCAGGTTATTTCAAGAGGCAACTTATTAGGGCTGAAAATGAATTAAAGGGCGAATTCATTTTCCTCCAAAAAAAAAAAAATTAATTCTTGATCATTTTCCTCCACTTTCCATTGTCCACAAAAAAATAAAACAATAAAATCGTCAATCGTTGATCGGTATCATCAAAATTTCAACAGTCGTCAGAAATTTGTTCTAATTTCTTAAGTATTACTTTTTTTGGTCGTGAGAATAAATCGTCAATTTCTTTTCGCTTACATGCATTATTCACTATTTTTTCGATTTATTTTTATTTTGGTGATGGCAAATTATTATATACATTTTTGTGTAATTCATCGGCTACTATTTCTTCAGTTTTATTTATGTATATAACTGCTTGACAAGTAGCTAAACAATATCACCAAAGTGATAACCTAGATTCTGATTTTAACTTATACGTTAAAAAATATTTGTTACTATCGCGAAATATCAAAGGTTTTCTTCAAGAACTTTCAATAAACGTCGCTTTTTCAGACATGTTAAAAATTAAAATTTGATAGATTCACAAAAACTATAAAACACACTATAAACAATATTCGACGTATAGTGAGCTACTAAAAATATAGTCTTATTGATATGAGTATATCGTATATTTGTGTGTCTGTCTCACTCAATGGGTGTAATCATAATAATTAGTGATAAATAGTGCTCGGATTTTATAGCAAATGCTTCTTTTGAGGGGAGTGTGATAGAAAGATAATTCTTATACATAAATACGTTTTGAATCGTTCTGATTTTAATGAAGTAAATTTTTTTTTGCTTTTTTTTGCTTTTTTCCACAAAAACCTGCTTTTTATTGCTTTTTCTTCTATTTGGTTATTTTTCTTGGAAACTTAGCTTATTTCTATGTATATTATATATCTTGGACTATATATATACAGTTGAAGAATTCAGCGAGAATGCCCAGTGTGTGAATGTTGTAAAAGAGCTTATAAAAGATCAATCTTTACATTCAAATCTCGTCTACATTACAACAAATTTTGGATTTATTCCACATGCAATTACATAATTAGAAAAAAGAGGTATTTTTTATTCTTTATTTTTGTTTCAAGTATTTGCTGTATTTATATATTAATTTTTTTTAGGCGAAACCTTGGCAAAAAGTATAGGTATTGTGTTAGAAGAAAAACAAAAGTTAGAGGAAGCTAATGGTGAAGTAGCGAAATTGATTTTAGAAAAGTGCAATCGTGTTTTTTCAAAGAATAATAGATGGGCAGAACTTCAAAAAGTTAATTTAATTCATAATGGCACTGCACTAAACGTAAAAGTAAAACAGTATAATTCAAATGATTTAGTTTATATGAAATATGCATCGATTACATCAGTTGACGTGGAAAAGTCTTTTTCTCTTGTAGTAATACCGAAAAAGATTAAATATGGGATGAACTTTAATAGTTCTAAAAGTGAATTTCTTTAATTCTTACCTCTATTTTACTTCAACATATAGATCTTGAATTGAAAAATATTTTAAAATAATTGAACACACTTAGGAATATTTAAAATTCAGATATGGTTGACAAATCTCGTCAATACTCCGCAGGCGTACAATGAAAAAACATGTTGATCTTCTTCGTCTGGTGACCAGTAGCCGATCGACCTTCTTGCTGGCGAGACAGGCCTATTTATGCCCTTTGGAGTATTAACAAGATTACCCTTCTTACCGTCATTTATTGATAATTACTATAATTGTTTTACAATTTTAGAAAATGTCCTAATATTAATACTATTAATAATGTAGTATTTATGTTGTTATCATTTGACATTTGTTTGATTATTTTATGTGATGTTAGCCGACATCAATTAGGAATATGGAGTTGATTTTGATATAAATGAAATATGTTCATTAAATAATTATAATGTAACTATCCGATGGTTTATTGTTGCCGCTTTAGATAGTTATTTATTTTTGATAGAGTTGTTATTATATTTAATGTCAAAATATATTATTATATAGTTAAAATTAATTTAATTTACTAATTACTAATACTATTATATATATGAGTAATATCACTAATGTTATGTTTTACAATATTATAACACTTTATTCAAAAATATATTAGCACCCAATGGAATGAATTTTAATGAAAGTAACTTGACTAAATATATGGTCGTAAATTCTTTTTTTAATATTTAATTTTATGTTTAGTTGAAATTTGGTTTTTTAGAATTAAATTAATAAATGCTTTTTTTTTGCTTTTTTTGGTTACTTAAAATGCTTTTTCGAGGATTTATTTTGCTACAAAATCCGAGCCCTAGTGATAAATTATGATACGCAATATAACAATAAAATTATACACATATATGCCCGTATGTTATATGTACGTATCATTATTAATCGTAATCAAACTTACAAAATTAAGTTATCGACTGTTATAAACTGCGAGTGCTGTCGGACTCTTGAACTAGCGTTCTTCCCTAGCCGAAAAGAAAGCGACCAGAATTTAATTAATAGATAAGCGCAAAATGTGATCCTACAATACTGGCAATAATATTGGCGGATAAAAGACATAATATTAGTTAAAAATAATGTAGAAGAAAACGAAAACTAACCTTTTTTTTTTATGAAAATGGATAGTGGGGGAAAACGGTATTTCGTTTTTGGAGGCAAATAGCTACGGCCATCATAAATGTATACATTGAAGCAAAAACAAAATAACACGATATGATCGTAAAATATGTGTATTTAAGTTGATTTGTTATTACTGTTAAAAACGTTAACATATATTTCATTCTATGGAGGATTCGGTCTAACGTGGGGTCAGGCATAGAGATGTACATAACAGTTAAACCAGTGGCGTCTTTTGGAGGGATGGGGGTAGAAATATGGGTATTTTCCCGGTCTAATATTAACTTCAACGATCGGCACACTTAAACTAATAACTAATAACTTAAACTAACTAAAGACATCTGAAGCAATTATGTTAGAATTGATCGGAGATCGGAGTGCGCACACACCAAATATAGTATATTGTGGTACCGGTTCTGCACGGTTTTGAAATGATTTTATTTTCGGATCTCAAATCAAACTTCGAAAAATTAAAAAAAGACCCGACGTATTTATGAAGAATTTCAGGATTCAATTATTCATAATTTGAACAAAAAAAATAATAATAATATTTAATAAAGAAAATGTAAATAAAAATCAATTTTTTTTCCTTCGTGCAAACAGTACATTTCATCAATTCAAATAATATGTTAATGTTTTTTTTTTAAATTACTTTCCACCATTTGTGCTAAATGTTTTGTACGGCTTTTTATTTGCACAAAAATCATTCAACAAAACATAAATTATCTTTTGTTTTCATCTATATTTCTTGGAAAGCTTTGAAGTATTTTCTAATTTTATTTATTTAAACTTTTCAGAAAGCGACGAAGAATTATTATTTGACCAATTTTTCCATACAAACGAAATCGATTCTCGGCGCAAGGTATTATTTGCAAAATCAGAGAAAATGGTTTTACCTCCAATATTGATTTAAGGTTATTATAGTAATTATTTATATATATATTTTTTTTATTATCGAGAAAGTATTCTTTTGTATTGGATAAACGCCATCCATTTATAAGTAAATAAAATGCGATGATCGTTAGTATATCATTGTTGCCGCGTATATCATAACGACATATTGTCTATTTTGTCATTAAAATATTGTCTAAGTTCGTATTCAAATAAATCAATCATGTACGATAATTCGTTCGACGAAACTGGTCATTATTTGTTTTCAACCCGTTTTCCGTCGAATTTATTATACAAAAAATCCGCGGTTAGTGTAATTATTAGAAACCCGTCTTCATACGGTTTGTGTTGCAATGCAGTTTCTGTGTCTAAAAATAATTAATTATGGTCGAAATCGAATCGACGCGCAGCGTATTACTTTGTTATGTACAATGTTATACGCGCGTACGAATTTGACTAGACACGAATACTGCTTGTGCAATTCGAATGGTATATTATGTATTTTAAACCAACAGCTATTGTAACACTCCAAGTCCTGGCCGCTTACGGTTAATGAGACGGTTTTTTATTTTTTATTTTATTTTCCAAGCTCACATCGATGTTCTTCAATAACGGTTTGCGGTGAAGTTAAAAAAAAATGTAATAACCAACATTCACGTCCACGTACGCGCTAAAAGTGTTTGTGGTACGGACGGAGCTGAACAACGTTTCGATCGGACAATATTGGATTTCCGACGTCGGCGGTGTTACATTAACGGTAAACGTGCGAGGATCGGAATGCGTACGAAACGGACCGTGAAGGGAGGCTCAAAGGGTTACGCGGGCACAAGGGATCGAATCGACAGCGAAATCGTTAGTCAAAAATGCGTAAGTTTCGTAGCCCGCCACAGCCGGAAATCTTTTCGCGCCTTTATCGATCGTGATCCACGGTCGGATCGCAGTCGTGTCGACTAGACGGACGGGCACAGTGAAACACGTACTGAAGGACGCGCGAGTAAAATTTACGTATTTAAACATTGGATTTCACTCAGATTCGAAAACGTTTCATAGTAATTTCACGCAAACTGATGCGCTCGTTCATCCGACGATTGAAAAAAAAAAAAAAAAATCAATCGACACAATCGCCACTGTATTCGTCTCGTTGGAACTTTTGTCAGGTTTAGAAATATTTATTTTTTGTCTTTGTTGAAATCCTCATAACCTACACTAAACAAATCACTAAAACGGTTTACATGATCGGTCTATTTCTCATATGCTAATAAAAGTTTGCGTTCGTTATAGTAATAAATTTCCTTATCATCTCCTATCTATTTTTATCATTCAAACGGTATTGAAACTAAATAAATATATTTCATGTTCTCGTTTCCCCATATTTTGTACGGTCTATTTTATTATTACTACTATTATTATATCAAAGCTTAAAGTTCCACTTACACACATTTGGGTACCACGCAACGCGGCTTTTAGGTCATCAACCAAGTGTCCAAATGGCTGATGGATACAAGTGTGTACCCTTAAAATAGTTGAAAGGTTACATATTTACTTATACATTTATTTATTTTACTAACTTACATTTGAAAAAACCTTTAATAATATGTCGTTCGCACACCTATACCTAATCTATACACTAACCTGACTGCCCAAAACACTAAACGGAAATTAATATTTACTTATTTGCCATTTCTAGGTTGTGGATGATCAAAAAACTTATTGAAATAAATATTTACATATGTGTGTATGTTTAATATGTTTAATTACGATAATACGCCGTTAATAAAAAAAAATAATAATATAAAAAAATTTGGAGTGCCGGTCGAACTTCTGACGCAGTCGTACAAAAAAAAAAAAAAAACATTCAACTTGAAGTACGTATTAATAAATAAATCCACCCATGCATACTGTACGCTTATAAGTTTATTGTTAGTTTCACGTCCGTTGAAGAATTCGGTATGGTTTAGAGTACTGGAACATGTAGTCGAACGCGCATTTCATGTTAATGTAATAATTTAAAGCATTTACTTGGAAACACAAGCAATTGCTTTTTTTAAAAAAGAAAAGTTTCAAAACCAATCGAAATCATACGTATTTTTGGCCATCAATATTCCTACATTGAACTCCTTTAATCCTACGCAGTGTTATAATATACTTTATTTAAGATTTATTTCTAACAAAATCAAAATAAATATGAATCCATTTAATAATAATTTTTAAATTCTCATGGAAAAAAGTGTTTTTTTAATAATAAAAAAAAAAAAACGAATTATATATATAAAAAAAAAACTTTATTTTATTTTATTTTTTAATGAATCTAGTTTCTAAATTTCAATAATTTACCACCTCACAAGAATTCTTAATATATTGTAATGATATACGTCATTCGATTGTAAAATATTTCAGAAATCAATTAAAATGATGTACACATATACTATTTGATTGTATACCAAGTTAAAAACGAATAACTAATAACGGTTCTTTCGATACCCGCACAAACAACACGATTCAAATAATAAAAGCCTAACCGAACAATACACCGTTGACATCATAAATAGATCAAATCTTTAAAGGACCAATTCAAGGTTCATCCCGCCATACATCCCTACATAACAGAATAACACTCAACTCTTTCCTAGAAATCCTGTCCATAAGCCACCGGCGTGTGAGTAAGGAGCTCTTGATCTTAGGTCGTCAGTGCGAGCGCATCGACCGTCAGATCAATAAAGTAATCTCCTGTGATAAGTGATCATTATGTACGACTATTTAATTATTTTAATTAATTTGTTTGATTTAATTTTTCTGTCTAAGTGTTGAAAAGTGTCTAGTTTCAGTGCATCAAAATCCTGAGTCTGTCTCACTTCATGTCAAACTTATTACACTTATACAATAGTTTATAAGTGCCCCGCTCGTCGGCATTTGAATACCTGCGACGAAACAAGTAAATGCTACTTTGTTTGGCTTTCCAGACTGTCCAGTTGTGCTGATCGGCTTTTGAATCTTTGTAACTCCGAGAGCACTCCCTTAAGTAAGGAAGAAGGTAATCAACCCATAATACGTTATATACACTATACCATATTCTACCTCACTCTTTCTCTCCCCTCCATTTTTATGTTTATTTTATTTTTATATTTGTATTTTCGGGTTATTACAATGCGTTTCATTAAATGTCGGTCAAATTAAATATACATAAAGTCATTTAATAAAATGTTCAGAAAAAATTATCAACAAAAGTATCATCCTTTTTCAGCGTAAATCATTTTATAAAAAACCATTAATAATGCATAATTATTAAATATATGTATGTATTATACAAATAACCAAATACTATTAATTACACATTTTTTTATCTGTAAAATACAAAATATTGATTTCTGATTAGTCCATGCCACTTCACGTGAAGCAAATAATTTTTTCAGTGGTATAATTTTAATTTTTCCCAGAGAACGGTATTTGGCATGTTTTTAGTAAATTTCTGACTCGATAGCTCATTTTAACAAAGTGTTGATTAACATGGGAAGGAGGAAGTCAAACCAGTTCAAAAGTTCAATGATATTTACTTTGTATTTACTTTGGGCATAAGTACCCAAATAGTATACGGTCTCATTTTTTTTATTTACAATATGTCAATGGGTTGTATACTGTGGTAAATGTATCAGTTATCTCCTTCCCCCATCCCACAAATGTCGTCACTTCCATAATAATTCCTAACGATCAATACTTATATTATAAGATTTATGTTGAAAATATGCAGTTTTATATAAATGTTCGAAATTCGAAAAAGTATATATTACAATATAATACGCTGAATTGATTTTCCTATCTGCACCTGTGAATTACGAGTCATTAGAGCTGGACTACACATTTTGTCTATTATTATACAACTTGATTTCTGAAATTTTCAATATTTATGTTTATAGACCAGATAATACGTATGTTTTTTCGAGTTTAGATACGTATCACGGATTAAAACCGTTTGCTACTTATGCAATTAATGACCAACGGTTTACGTTTTCCAACAGGCCGCGGGGAGCAGCTCGCTCCGCCTTCAGTCCGTCGCTGTTGTTCAGAACCATTCTGTGGTTCAAGTGTGGGGGGAGGGTAGATAGGGCAGTGATACCTCAATAGGAAATCGTTATACTTTCACCGTACGACATGTGACGGTGGTTCGCCGGTCGGTCGCTGCACGCAGTAGATCGTGAAATACTCTTCGGAACCAAATGGGCATCAAGTACGTGGGCAGGGAATAAGAACGAGGTAGAGAGAATAAGGACATATAGAAGGGGTAAAACTCAATCGAATACCACGGTTCAGTAGACCGATCGGCCGAAAGCGTACGCGCTACCGGACCTCCCTCTTTGCCGCGACCGCCACCAGGGAAATTTTCGCGTCGGTTACGGTACTTGTGCCGCAGTAGATCATTGTATTGTTATGAAAACATGCATTTTTTTCATCCTTGTCTTGGCGAGATCGAAACTCGAAGGTTCTTGAAACGCGCGGTCCATAACGCGATCTATTTCAAGCGTTTAACGCGTACCATCTTCTGACGCAATATCATTTTATCGTCTTGGCACGAGTGCCTCGACAATACGTTCGTGCGCGTCGTCTCTGCCCGCGATTAGGGTCATCGTTCTTCAACGCTGCGGTCCGATAATCAGGCGGTTTACTTTCAATCGTTATCTATTGGTTTTCGATGAATTCAGTGATGTTCATCATTCCGGCGCGCGTTTGATAACTATATTTATTACGAGTAATTTACGAGATACCGGATGGCTATAAACATTATTTGGAGGAGTTTAGAGAAGGCATCTATAGTATGCGGGGACAGTTTGGCCAGGGAACTCTATCCCTGTGGACATTCACTAGGGTTTTACGAAACATTGAATAGTTACGGTACGACGATAATGAAAAATTGACCGAAAACTAATAGAAAGCGAGGAAGAAATCGCGTTGTTGCTGTTATACACGTGTATGTCAGATGTGTGATCGTCTGAAAAAAGTTAATCTATAGAACGAAAAATATGCAAAAGAGCTAAAATAAGAAGGGAGAAAAATAAGTGTTTTCATTCACCATAAAATAAATTGTTACTCGATATTGATTCGATTGTTATTTAAATCGACGAGATGCGAGCCGCGGTTTGGCTATTCTACTGCGCTAGAATCTGTTTTCAGGTTCTAAATTCGATGTTTTCAAACGTACCCAGTGTAGACTAATTGCATGTCAACTTATCCGCAGCTATTTTCTAAGTTCTTGACCATCGTTCATAAGTTCGCGAGTAATGCACGTGGTCGTCCCGTACATTATTATTTGTACGAAAAACAATAGAAGCAAATTCGACGTATCAGAAGCTCGGTGTAGCGGGTGGCTGATACCTATGCTGTACTCAAATGCATATGGTGAGACCAACATCTATTTTTTAATAATTATTCAAAACGATTAATTAATCGATTATATTGTTAGATGTTATTGTTTAGATAGTTTATCTTTGATGATGAGGACCAATGATACCAGTGGCCGATTTTAAGATATATGTATAGCTTTTTAGACTTATGCAGGTATATTGTATAGTATTATACTATCGCGGCAACGCAATCCGTTTCATCGAGAAAACTACAAATCCTATGCTATATATATATATATATATATATATATATATATATTAGTCGAAGTTCTTTTCCGTTTTTCTCGCATTAGTTCGTTTTCGGTCAAAGCATTCGCATTGGGAAGAATACTGGTGGAATTAAGATCGACCCCGGAGGTGATGGTGGACGAGTAAAAGACGTTTTTAGATAATACCAGCAGCCACTCGCTCGAACGTAATAAATTTATACCTCTCATCCGCCTATCTATCTCTCGGGACTCTTCAAGACGACGGGGATTGTGATAGTATAATGTATACGCAGTGATGCAGTGTATAATGGTTATGGGTTATTCAAAAATATCTTATATGTTAGAGATTCGATGTGAAAAAATTATAAAGTATGTACACTTAAAATGTATGAAAAATAAAATAAATAGATCCATTATACGTTTTAAAATCGGTATTATTTATTGTGATTACCATTCGAGTTGAACGAGTTATTATAACTAATTATTCATTATTTTCAATTTTGTTTCACTGCCTTAATAACATATATTTTAATCTGAGTTTAATCTTTTTTATTTATTTTTATTCCCTACAATCGTAGATACGATTTCGCATGACGTTAAGAAAACAATTTATGTAGACACATGTTTGTATGCCAATGAAATTTTCATTTATCGAATTGAAATTCCATAATTATGAGAATGGAGTATAGAAAAATTGTTTAAATATTAGTATATTCTAGTACATATCATTTTTTTACAGTGCTTATATTAATACGCCCATCGATGTGAAGTAATTTGTAATCTTGAATAGTTCGGGTACCGGTTCCTAGTGTCTGCGTTTACTATTCAAAATATACAACCCTTGTTGTGTACTCGGATTCTTGCCGGGGAATTTAAAAATGCTCACTACCGGGAACGCGTCAAAATTTGAGATGTGTTAACGCTGTAGCACTGATTTTTTCTTCGACGTAAAAACTCCAAGAAAATGCGTATCGATATCGTACACAACACTAAAGATAGTATTATAATATATGTAAATCGATATTTTAGACAATTGTGTAGAAATAGATTATCTACAGTACGTGATATCGTTGCACACTGTTACCATATAGTACTATAAACCTGTATTTGGATACACTTTTTATCCGTGTTAAAGTGTATTTGTCAATTTGACGGTATTTCTGTGTGAAAAATTAAAATTAAAATTCCCCCGTGCAAACAAATTAGTTGACGAACAGTTTGAATAAAAATCCACAATCGTTGTGCCAGATTGAGTTTATTTTTTTTTTTTTTAAATATAGTGGATTTAAATTTAGAAAACTATATATATATATATATATATATATAAAATATATTCGCGCATTCAATACATAAAATGATAGTGAATTTGATATTTGACGAAATGGTTTTTACGCACATTTTGTACTCACTGAGTATATTGCAGTTTCATTATTGATACCGTTGAATCATGTTTATACTGTATTCTAGAACGTCGATTATCCGAAATGAAATAAAATTCTATGCAGTTCGGTGGTGGCGGCGGCTGCAGCGGGAAGAGACCAATCGATATAATACCCCGGGATTTCGTCGGAACCGTGGTTTTAAACGAAAACGTTATACCTCGATAACAGACAAGCTTGGTAAAGTGGTGATTTAAAATAATTATAGCCGGTCGCAAACTGCACTGGTTCGATAGTCTGTAACGTTTGAAAACAAAATCTGAACGGTACACACTATTTTAACTTTGATAACCGGTTAAAATGTATTTATTTTTTTGCAAAACCGAAGAAAAAAAAACCATTACGTCTGAATAAAATAAAACGGATCGATCGAGCAAATAACGAGTATCTAAAGTCTAACGGTACAAATTATATATAAAGGGTGATAAGCTCGTCAGTATTATATTTTCTATTATTTTTTCAACTCGCCCTTTAAAAAGGTTTCGGAAAAAAAAAAAAGAAAAATAATAACTCTTATCCGGCGTTCGAAACGTCGCCCCATTCGTAATGACGGCAAAACGCCACTTTACCGTGCTTCGTAATAACCTCGCTAGTAGCGTAGCAATAGTACGTCTGTACACCGAATACGATGCGTACGTATATACCATAACGGTACATATCTAACTTATATAACGTACGTACAAATGTACGGTATGCATACCGTAGCACGTGACACCGTGTACAGTTATGAGACAGCTGTATAGAGTTACGGTCGAAACGATATTATTGGAAAGGGAATGAAAATAAAATGAAATAAGCGTCGCGCAGCCCTGTTCATTAATTTCATCGTTACCGGCAGTCAGCATACGCAAAGGCACACACACACACACACACACACATGTATATACGTATATTTGTATTCACATGGAAAAAGACAAACGAGACCTTTAGAGTCGTGACGGTACATATGCGTACGAGAGAAAACTGTTATTTCGTGTTCGATTACTGTTACAGACTACTGACGACAAGTGCAGCGCGGACAGGATTAGCCGTCCGTTCGGTTGGAGCAATAAAAACAACAACGATCATAAATATTAACGTGATGACGGTAACAATATTGGCAGACAATCGGTGAATACCGAAATCCAGCGACCTTTTTGCTCGGTTATATCGCGATCAATTATACATTCGTTTGTTATCGTTAAATCGGGAGACGTAACTATATCTCACGCTTTACGTCCTAGAATGCGTTTTCGTTAAAATGTGTTTTCATATCATAGCCGAAAAGGATTTAGCGGTAATTGCCATGACACTGTCGGGACGTGACAGTTTCTCTTCGGTCTCCGAGGTGCGGCATGAGACCCACACAAGCAGACTTACTCTCGTAACGACCAAAGACTACTGACCAAGTGACAAGTGCGAGCTCCGGTTTCGACCTGCCTAAGTATTTGAGGTACATTTTAAATTTCACTTAAGCTTTCTCGTAAGTTCTAACTCGCCAGAATGGACACGGTCCGGTTGGCTTTGGTCTTAGTTTCGACTGTCGTCCGGTCACGAGTGTACCTGAATTGCCTATACGATGCGCCGTTCGACTTTATTGGTGCGCAGCGATTTCCTATTTTTATTTTTTTCATTCGCTCGCGTTGTAGTGGTTTACGATTACGGTCTAACGGCTCTACACTTTTGTAGCGATATAAATTTGTATACATGTATATCTCGTAGAGTTAGAGTATAATAAACTTTTAATATCGGTCCTGTCCTACAATTGTATTGATTTAAGCATTCATATTATACCCTCGGTGTACACTTAAGTAAATTTGTCGCCTCAAATGTGATTATTTTTCCAATGAAGCGCTATATACCACCATCGTAGTGAATAGGTCCGTATAGAAAAACGATTCGTAAATGCGCTATCGTTGTGGTCGGAGGGAATCTAACGCATCTTACATATTTCTGCAAAATCGAGTCTTCGGTGGTTATATTTTACGTTTGATACAAGATAATTTTCCAATGCAAAGTAAAATTGTTAAATGAATACTATGCTATACTTGTATTGTAATGACAGTATTGTCTCCAACAACTCAAATCGTTCCGACTCATCATTTTACTTGGTGTTTAAATTAAAAATCCAGAAGTATTTTCCGTACCAACGAATAAAGTATGAATGATGATATAAATGATGGTATAAACGATCGTTTTCACGAATCGCGAAATTTTTCGCACAGATTGGTCTGTCATCGTGTATGATGGAACATTGTGCAGTTACAAAAAATAATTCATCACGTCACACCGAAAAACGTTTATGCGTTAATACGGTTTGAAAGAGAACGTAATTAAATTATGAACTTACTAAATATTGGCCCAAACGAACAGCCGGTGTTTAATATTGAAATTTCACTTGGAACAAATTTGAGCGAGAACATCACCACAGTTTAATTGTGTTAAGAATATTTCTCGGTCTCCGTTTGACAACCTCAAAGTCTGTGTAGCATTTTCTTCGTGACATAATTGAAACACGATAAGTATTTTAATTCACATTTGACGTAAAAGGTATTTATATCATGACGAACGAGCGGCTTAAAGAATAAAGGTGTATCCGAAATCGTTTACATTGAACTTATGTTGAAAAACAGTATTTCTAGAACTGTATACGTGTGTGTGTGTGTGTGTGTGTGTGCAACGATTCCAAACATGATTATAAAATCGCGCACCGTCCATTTGCTATGTAATATTTATTTATTATTAATATTGATTTTCATGAGACCAAAGAGTTCTGAGTATAGCATCATAATGTGATAGTAATACAAGAAAACGGTTTTGAAAAATATTTTTGTCTTTACATAGAACTATGATCAGAGAAAAGAAAAAAAATCGAAATCACGTGGATGCTGGTGACCGCGTCCAAGTAAGCGATTCTAACATATGTACGGCGTAATAAAATCGAATATGAGACGTATAGGTAAAACCATATTAGGTCCGATCTCGAAACGTTGTCGCAATAATTGCTTCAGACGCAAGCGCATTGCAGTCCGATTGCTTAAAACTTCGAATGCGATGAAGTTCAGTCGAGTGTTTCTCCATACGTTTCGTCGCTCGCCGAAGTCAGCCTGCGTCGCCATAACTATAATAGGTGAAAATAATAATAATAATAATAATCATCGTCATAACAATGCAAACGTTATGAGTTCTATTCACGATTTATACACGGATTTGATTCCACGAGTTGTGTAAGTCAATGAGTTTCACATTTAAACCGTATTCTCCTCGTATTTCAAGAACGTTTTCCGTGAATCATAACGCATACAAAATCGGTACAATAAACGTGAAGTAACACTTTCTTTACATTTGTCATCCAATCCACGATTTATGATTCACCTTTTTCATACTTTACACAACGCGCCCATGTTTTCACATTGCACATACGGTATTATGTGTACAACTGAACTTTATATTTGACGGTTTTTTTTTTTTTTTGGAAAATTATTCTGTAAACAATATGCATCATCCGAGAACGTCAAATTTTGGAAGTATTACATAACATTCTTTCAGCGAGCGCACAGAACATTCAAACAATAAGAGCCAAATTTGACCGGTACACCATTGTCATTATTTTAAATCATCCATTTAAATCCAGGTCAACCCTCAAAATCTTTTGTAAAAATACTATCCCGATATACACTCCTGCAGAACACGTCTATCAGACCCTTCATGAAAACTTTCGCTGCATGTCATAGCTGCATGCACACCAATTGTCGACCACTGAGTTTTCAACTGCTTAGTTTAAAGAAACTCTGTCTTTGGTGTGTATATGAAAACATAGCCGATTTCATTATTTAAATGCAACATAATTGTTATATTTATACGCAAATGTTGTACGCGTGTCAAAAAAGTATCTAAAATCAGTTCATCAAATATTCTGTTTCTACTTTATTTCGTTTCAACTTCACGCAATTCTTGTACTTGTTATAAGCGTTGTTATCATTTGTCCAATTGATTTTAAATAAGCTGTGATCATTTAGCCAAGACTAAATGGCCCGTTATTATTATAGTTTAGAAACGAGACTGAAGCGAAATAATTATAGTTTAATTCAGGACCGGACTGAAATCTTTTATAAAAATATGAAATCGGGTCGAACTGAGACTTTATACATTTTTTTACGATAAGACCGGATAGATACTGACCAAGCAGAGCACAACTACATAATTAATCCTTTAAATCTATTTCTTCTTTTTCTTTCATTTTGAGTCATTACAATTCTCAAGAAATTCCGTTAAAAATAAAATTTTCTTCACATAGCGTAATTTAGTGTGCAATGTATGCAAGTAGTAATATTATGAAAAAAATTAGCGAAATTCCTAAATCGAATATGATTCCATGGTAAGGTGAGATACTAGGATAAATGAATGATATAGCTGTATTAGAATATTTAACTTGAAGCCAATGTACCATTGTTCTTAGAAAAACGATTTTTAGTAAAAGAATTCGAGTGAACTAGTTTTCACTTATAAAAATAGTAGTAGAACCAAATTTCTTTATAAGAAAAGTTGAACTTTTAATGTTATGACATTTACAAAAAAAAAAAAAGAAGTACATTTGTAGGTCATTAAATGATAATAAGATTGTATTATGTTTCCTCAACATATCAAATTATGAAATGTTTTTAAAAAATTTAAATAAGAAATCGGTAAACGTTTCATGTCATTATAATTTACATTTATAGAATTAAATCTAAATAACCAATTCGTTAAAATATCCTATATCACCAAAATTTTATTTTTTAACGGTATAAAACTTTTTTGCGTCTTTCCAGTAATATATTTATTTTTTACTTTAAAAAAAGTTTTACGATAAATCTTGTATGCATATTTCAAGCCAATAATATAAAATTTAAATATTATTAGATTTTTTTTTTTACTATAAATATGTTATATTTGCGGATTTTGTGATTTTTAACATTTTGTCAAAATTTAATATTCAATCTTTCGTAAACATTTTACTAAATTAATCTCAAATTTTTACTTTATCAATCATTAATATATACGGAGACATTTATAATGCATTTTAATGATTTTTTGTCAAAACCCAAATAATTTTTTCTATATTTTCGAAAAAAATCTAATGAATTATGGTATTTTCAATTATCTATAAAAAGATCTTTTGAAACTGACAACACCTATAATTATATGAGTTATATGAGAATTTATGTGTTACAAGCTCTTTCGATAGTTCTTACTTGAGTTATGATGAAAACAAAAATTTGATTTTGCCGAAAGCCGGTAAGCTATGTTAATATTGGCGTTATTTTTTTTTTTTTTTTTATAAAAAAAATATAACAAAACTTTTGTCAATTTTTCGCAATTGATAAGAAAACTGCTGGGAAGTTCGTAAAATAATTCTCTTCAAACAACCTTCTAGAAAGTTTTTTTTCTCAAAACATCTTATGAATATGATGAACGGAGCAATTCTTTAATCTAAAATATTACACTATATACATCGTAATAATAATATCATACAGTAATTATTAATTATTAATAATTCATAGTTCATTACATTTTTTAACTATTACGAGTATGGTAATATGTATCTATATAATATGAAAATATACTTAAAAATATTTATAGAATAATAATAAAAAATTAATTCGTTAAATATATAATTTTTTTTTCGATGAAAATGCATTTATAAAATACCTATTTTCATATAATTGTAATTACAGATATTTACATAAATTGCGTAGAGAGTTTCATTGAATATATGACTGATCGTGTATTATATGCATTTTATACACCATGGTGTGTCTCATACCATATGTTTTATCGTTAAAACAATGTTCACGAATTTCGTCCTTTGCAGGACGGACAGGATCTTTTTGTTTTCCACCCGACGATTTCACATATATCCCCCGTAAATCGTTAAGAGAAAGCATTCTCTGTTCGTTCCATCCCTTCTTTACTGATAAATCCCCGGATTTATTGTATCTATTTTTGATGCACATAAATTTAAGCACCATACGAAGAAAAATAATGATTCAAAATTTTCAGATAATTATCAATGTCGTAGTAGTTTCCATGAATGATACGTCATCTTTCACAAAAACGACCTTGTGAGATTAAATATTTTCTTAGAGTTTTGTACTAATAAACTTACACACATGTGATAGCATCATGTTTCACTATGATTGAAATGCACTCTCGTAGTACCCATGGAGTTGGGAGGAAATCGAAAAAAAAAAAAAACAGGAAAACATAAATCCTCCATAACGGTGAGGTTATCCGACAACTGTCGGTCCGTGGTGTCCGATCCACTGAGTACCAAGAGAAATTGTTTGCCACCCATAAACTTTAGTTTTGCATGTAGGCCTATATTTTATGCTTTTTGCTTTCCCGAGCTTTGCTAAAATAGAAAACGTTAATACTTCGATTGCTTTAAGAACATGAAGTACGTTGCGGTTATTCCAGTTATCTTCAAAATAATCACATACCTAAAGCTTGGGAAATAAAGTGGTAAATATATATATATCATAAAACATGTCCAAGCTACCATGCCTAGATCATTTTATCGACTTTAGAAGTTGAAACGACGGTTAAAATGCATAAATAAATGTAAAAATAATAAAGGTAATTGAAAAAAACAAACATCTTATTTGAAAAAGTTGTCACGTGCATGAAACCAATTTATAGTAAAATCACGTAAAAAAATATCGTATCATTCTTTTGATTATTACTCAGAACTAGTAAATAGATCAACAATAGTAATAATTATAAATCAAGATTGAGATATTCTTGTTCGCACTACGATATGGAACACTGCTAAATAACAATAACGTATATACTCAATAAAAATAATAAATTAAATAGTAAATAAATAATAAACTTATAGTCGAAGGCCAAAAATGTATTCAAGTATTTAGCTCGATTTTATAAACAATATTTTTCTCCAATCATCTTGTTTCTTTTTTCTTTTTTTGTCAAGTTGTTCCGCGTTCTTATTAAGAACACATTCGTACTTATTCTCAGATTCACATGTGGTGCATACTATTTCCGACGAGATTCGACGAGTTTTACGAAACACTCACAGCATTTGACACTGCATATTACACGGTAAATGCATGGTATTACGAGTCGAATTCGAAATTCAAAGACGTTGAAACATAGTGGCGGCAACGGAGAACGATGTGCATCATTTGACCTCACTAGTTTTAATCATAAATGTTTAATGCACATTTTCCACTCGGAACATATTTTTATATCTAACCTTTCTCACGCGCAACATCTATATTTCACTTTATCGTACGGCCGGTTGATAATCAATAATTTCCGATTTATTATATACCATTACTGCAGTACAGATAATCACGTAAACGCAATCGATAATAATTCTGGTGCAAAATTATGTATAATATACATATAATATACATATTATGTTCGTAAATATATATTGTACACATCCAAGGCTCTGTATATCGTAGTTTCTGTGTTCGCAGATCAAAGCAATCGATCATTTCTTAGCATTATAAAGATAATCTGTTTTCACGTATCGGGATGAAAGTATGTTCAATCGCGATTCATATACAACAAAATATATATATATATATTGTCATGCACACTTTATACGTGTATGCATTGACAATTAATTTTGTTGGGCGCCAATTTGTAGTTGTATTAACTACAAATAATTAAATATAAAATACTGTATAATAATAATTTCTTACGTTTATTTAGATTATACCATAAACAATGTTTTTCTTTTTATATACATATAACATGAAATAATAATAATTAATATTGTTGATATTTGATCGATTTAAGAATATAAACAAAATATCGCGGATGTATAACACTAAAATCCCATTCACAATTAGATATATATATATTTACTCACTGAAGTACCAACTACCACAAAATTATACTACTACTGGTTGGTGAATGATATTCGCAATAGTCCAGGCGGCACGGCGCACTCGTATTCGGTGGCGACGGCACTGATAACACGACGTCACGTAGGAAGGGTAGTAGTCGGGCGGCACTGACCCCAACGCTCTAACCGGATGGCCGAGAGACGCTGGTGCAAACGACGGACGACGCGACGATACACTTACTATGGACGGCGATTGACGCACCGGAAGCACGGCTATCACACTACTAGCCGAGCGAATGACAGTCCTCTAACTCAGAGCCGAAAGGACTGTGCACCGCTAACTTCGTAATATGATAGCTGAATGCTCCGGAACTGACGATTTGTCGGTGTGTCCGATGGGTATATATAACCCATCTATGTATACTAACGGTGTTAGCGGACCCCGGGTTTTGGTGTCTTTAACACTTAATATCATGGTCGACTGGTATCCAGAGAGTCTGTTACTGCATTTGACCGTGTGTTGGGGGTGTTACACTAGTTAATTACCAACTTCAGGGCGATAATTAATCATCACTTGACTTAACATAAAACATTTTTTTAAATACTGGTGCTGCACATACGCCCTCTGTAGGCCGTGTCTTAGGAGTGGTGCTGTTTAGTGGTTGCTCCTTTTGTAGTTACGAACGCCATCTAGTTTCTCGTTATTGGTGTTCGTTACAATACATATATATACATATATGTATAACACGTCTGTTTTCAATATTATACATACAATGGTATAATACGCTTAGAAATGAAATACATTTGTTTTCAATATTTTCAATATACGAACAATAGTACACCGTGCTCGTTGTAACGTCATTATTGTTCCCGGTCGTCCGGGAGCATGCGTCGTTCAATGCGAATTCTACGTCACCTGGATTCACGACGCCGCGGCCATAATATTATCTGAATTCATTATTAAACGTTGCGCTGCATGCTCCGGATCGCAACAGATATTTTAGCCACTCATAAGATACGGACCGCGGTGATATTGGGTGGAAACACTCGGTGTTCGGACGGGGATAATTTTAACATTGTTCGTGATGAACAAGAACGCATCGCAACGACAATCGATTTGACCGAACTATCCACTTCGATTTGGAAGAGAAAAAAACAACCGGGAACAAAGGAACAAATAACGGTTGCGTTTCGAATATTGAACATTGCCACGTTATACTGTCTTTATCTTTAAGCGGCGCTGGTCAAAATCGGCTTCCGTGTTTTTCGCACTAATAGTCTCCCACGCGCGTTACAAACTCGGATTCCGATAATTGTCTTCTTGTCCCGTACGGCTGTACCGAGGCTCGTGTCCGGTTCACATCGGTGAAGGCCGTATTCAGATTTTGAGAACTATCCGAATCGTGCTATTCGATTTCGCTGTTCGATTGTTTATTCGACGATTGTAAGGAAAGCAGTCCGTGTAAATAATTATACCGATAAAAATCATCATCGTATCTTTCCTACATTTTATTGTAATATAAATTCAACTATTCTACGGGAAAAACGTATTCGATTACCATTCATAGGTTGTGTGCGGTTAAAATAAGTTGATTGGATAATCACAGTCATGCTATCGCTACAAGTATGATATAAAATAAATTCAACAGTTTAATACATTGTTGTTTTGGTAAATAATCATTAATCATAGAAATAGTTGAAATTGTGATGGGTATGCTGAAATTCATAGAACATAATATTAATTTGTTGTTACGTTAAAACGAAATCATTTATTTTACTAGAAATTAAAAATGATTGTAAGTTACGCGGAAAGTAAATTCGCGAATTGGGATACTCCGGTTAATCCGGATTTGAATGTCCGGATATTCGGACGATTCGGATCATCAGATTACACGCCCATACCTAGTTTGCATCGGTACACATTGTATAACCCGGAGCCGTATCGCGTACACGTTTCGTGATCCACTATCGACCGGGTACACTGATAAGATCCAACTTGTAATTGAAAAGCGTACAACAGCGTACTTGTACATGTACTTGTGCGTGTGCACGCCGTTGTCCCGTACCTAATGAATATAAATTCTTGTTGAAAGTTTCGCTCGTTCCTGATAATTCTAACAAAATTGACAAAGTTTGTGTTTAATATACGAAATTAATAAAATATAATATTGTTCTCGGAATTAGTTCCTTATTGTGATCGATTCTTACGGTTTTTTTTTTTTTTTTCGATGCGAAAAGATGGAGAGTCAGCCGATTGCGCACGGTAACTGTTTCAGTCCGTTTCGAACGTAAACGCCACTTGCATTTTTCTTAACCTGAAACGCGCGTCAAGATATACCAATTTTGCATCGTTAACGAAGTCCAAACAATATTACCCCACCGACGATGACGGGACTCGATCAGCGGATTAAGTATGTACACCGGAGTTGATCAATCGTCGACCGGCCGGCTCCGGTTATTAAGCCACCCTTACGATCACTGTACACGCTTTTCGAAAGGGTCCGCAAGCGGGAATATTTAGCGCACTGTTTCCGTGTATTGTTGTCGACGAACGGTTGTGTTTGAAAAATTACTATCGAGATAAAATAATGGTAATTGTAAATTGCAATTAAAAAAAAAAAAATAATAATAATAATAATAAAAGACGATAAAAATCATATCACGATTTTTTCGATACGGATAATATTTTTTTTTTCTATTAACTGACTAACAGTATTACAATAACACAGGAACTAATAGGTCTCGAGGCTATTCCTTGTTTAGACTATGGATGATATTGTTTAGGACTGATATGATGGACATTCGATGAATTAATGGATTAGTGTGGTTTTTTTTAGATTTTTTCGGAATCGTTTATATTGATAAGCTGTTAGTTATCTTACACCTGATAGATGGAGGTCCTTATGAAGAGTTTGATTTATTTTGTATCTAGTGCTATTGCATGGAATGATTGGAATGGTCTGATATTAGAAGTTTTGGCGGGTCCTAAATCATGATAAACGATATTTGGTTGTCGTAAAGTCGCATTTCGTGAGATTTAAAAGAAACGGGAGTAAGAAGCTGGGTCGGTGGACGAGTACGAAAAAATCGAGAAAAAATGCGTTGCAGGTGTATTATTAAGTAGCGTAATACAATGGCGAACATTACCATATTACGACGAGGTGGAAACGAATTTTTAGTATTTAACGGTGCCGCGGCGAACGTGTGCAGTAACGATATAAATAACAGCGATAATGTGACTTCCAAAGCACGCGAACAGGGTTCGTAAAGATTTTAAGAGCTGGCGGTTATCTTTAATACATTTTCGTATACGATTCGACACAAATTATTCATCGGAACCGTGGGCTGCAGTAGTATTTTTCCATCATAGTACATTGTGTTTTCCACGTCAGGAAGAGTTTTTAGGGTTGAAGGGGTTGCAATTACTAGCGTACACAAATAGCGTCGATTGCACACGGAAAAAATACGTGACGTCTTTGACACACACACACACACACACATAAATATACATATAAACATGTATGTGACGATAGTTACGTTATTTACCTTGGAAGCTTTGAGAGTTGAAGAAGAGAAGAAAAACGCGAAACATTACGTGTTAATACTAAACGATATATACACGAAAATAAAAGTGTAAAAAGCGTCGAGTGAGTCATATTCATACAGTGTCGAAAGATGCTCGTTTTTTCTATCGATTTATGTGTTTTCGAACAAATTATTTCTACGAAAATAAAAATAAATCAATTCCAATCGGTTGTCAATTATCTTTAAGTGCAGTCAAATACATTTTGATAACTTTAATATCATTGTACGTTACTTTGCACGTATATCAACCTTTAAAATATCAATTTCTCTACCCTCTCTAGCGTAGAAGTTCAGATACAAAAAAAAAAAAAAAAACAATACTCGCGTGTAAATTTTGTTTAAGAAATTTAGGCGAACACAATTATACGAATAAAATAGGGTTTACCGATAAGGTCATACCCTATTCCGTTTATCTAAAAATCAAATTATTTATATGAACAATAATATTAATTGGACCGGTTACGTTTTCGACTTAAATATAAAAAAAGTACATTAACAGTTAAACACGTAAAATCTGTAGTAAGTGGTGAAAATATAGTTTTATTTTAGATTTAACAAAATCCAACGTCTACGACATGATTATATGACTTTAATGTTCAAGTTCTAGTACAACCGTCACACGTAATGCAGTCCATATGTATGCGCCCACGTGGTCTACTAGATCCAATGTTTTGTACCATTGTGTACTGGTTAGATTTAGTTGCGTTAACGTTAAATTGTACATCTGCAGCAGTTCGTAGCGACGAAACGTCATAGTAGCGGTGCCTGCGAGGAGAGGATGGATCGTGTATCGTTTTATGTAAATCGTGTTCAAAGTTGTACGAGCAGCAGTCGGCGAAACGTCCAAATTACATCCCGTTAGAACCGAATAATTGGATTAATACGGTCGTTTAATGATTTACCGGATGTAGTGCTGCTGAACAAGTTCAACGAACAGTCCTCGACGTGCTCGAGAGAGAAATACATATAATTAAATAAAAATATAGATAGAAATTGTAACGCGCCAAATTCAGGCGTGCGCATCTCACCGTACTTGTTTTTAGGACCGACTACGAGCATTTATATATATATATATATATATATATATAAATTATCCCTTTCCCTCTCACAATTTATTATTTTAAACATCCGACGAATGCTTACTATTTCCGACGATCTCTCACGTCCGTTGAATAACAACGACTCGGATTATAATTACTGTTATTCATTATTTGAATATTTTTCAAACCATTTTTATTTTGCATTCTGTAACGAATTAGTATACAATGTTTTTGAATTATTATTTAATCAAATAAAAGATTATCTGAAAAAAATGTATAGTTACAATAATAATACAACAGTTATGATTTAATTGCAATATGTTACTCCTATATTAGATTAAATTAACGGCTATGCTACGCTAATAAATATGCTGTAGTTGTTATTTGAGGTTTAAAGTAGTTTTCAAGAGAAGAATTTTCGGATTAAGCAACTCCCACGAAAGAATTTATCACAGCAAATGGTCTTTTTTTTTTCTTCGTTTCCATTTTCACGCCGTCTTGCCGCCGCGCTGCAATAGCTTTATTGATTCACGATAAATATTTTATGTGTGCTTATAAATATTTAAAATTTCCTTAAAATATTTTAAAAATATTTTACCGTTAAACGGTCAAATGATAATAAAATTTCAGACGTACTCTGTGCGCCGTCGCACTATCTAAATTTATTTCCCATTAATGGACCATTATCCCGGAGATGCAATAGCCATAATTAATATATCGATTAAAATGATTAACATTACGTCATATCGACCTTTGGAAACATCCATTACACATTGCTTCGTGTTTTCCTCAGTTATTCCTTACCATCATTACTGTTGTATTTTCATTTTTTTATTATTTTCCTCGCCAACGATCTGACTGCAAATAATCGTGAAAATTATTCTTCGCTTTAACATACTCATTATCGACATTTTTTTTTTCGCACAGCCCTTGTTATTTGATGTTGTCAATTTTAATTTATTTAATTACTCATTTCATATTTAAATTTTCTCTGTAACCCAGATAGCGCTATAGACACCCAATGGGTTGTTTCGAGATAAAAATCGTTTTAATTACGGAGGCACGTAGTGCGAGACGATAGATTATCGCACGATAAGAAAAATCGACGAACATGTACATTGCTATTAGATTTCGAACGATACTATTGATAAAACCAGTTTTTACAAGGCGATACGATATCGGATTTTCGCTCCACTTCATATTATATCTGCGCATGTTTAGAACAATATCGATGTTATCAGAGGTATACTTTTTTATTAATAATCATTCCGCTGCAAAAGTACTGGGTCGTCGAATATATTCGATTGTTTTTTTTTTTTTATCTCACTATAGCAAAACAGTGCTTATAGTACGCGTTGTTGTGAAATTGAAATCGATTATGCATAAAAAACACGTACAGTATAAATATACCGCGTCGTGCCGTTGTTTTAGAAAAAAAAAAAAAAGAAAATAATAATAATAAAATCGCTTGTACAAGATTTATCCCCGGGAATATAATATACCGTCAAAGGGGATCGGGCACCGAGAATGGATTTTTTAATAATTCGCAAATCGTATTTTTCCGTTTCACTATCTATAGTTTAAATTTATTTGATTGTGCCGAGAACAATGTTCGGCGAACGTTGTACGCGTGCACCGCGCGAAATCATAGCGACGGGTATTCCGATGAGACAGTTTTGATAAAAATCACTACCAACCTTTTGGGTGATTACGGAGCTACAGTACAAAAATGGTTCATTGTGTTCTTCGCTGCTCAGCAAGCGCAGAAACAAGGTAAACCATTTTGCACGTTTAATAAATACGATATAACATTTTTATAATCCCAAAACAAGAGCTTACCGACGAAATAACTTTTACGAACTATAATAGTTAAAAAAAAAAAAAAGAAAAACATTTACGTACGTCCGTTCTGTTAATTGTTTTTCGCGTTTTTCGATGAATTATAAGCTATACCATAATGACATGTAATTTTCCATCCTAAAATATAATATTAAACGAATCTAAACGCAAAAACTACGCTTTTATACTGCAATATTTTTGTGTTTAATGACACGCACATTTACAGAATTAACTTAATAGGTTTTGCCCGTGCATAATGTACATAGCTGAAAACATGTAATTTTAAGATAACGATTGATAAAATTCTTAATGTTTTTTTTTTTTACCAACACGACTCAAAGAACATATTGTTTATAAGCCGGCTTTGAAATTAATTTTTACCTCCGAAATACTCGCATTGGCGTAAGCTCAACTTTTTCGGTTCTTATCTACGATTATCCGCGCAAAACAATATTTCAATTGCTACTTATCACGACGTCGTTATGTTCAGAAACGGTTATAAATTACACGCCCAACATGTTACTACCATCTCTTACCGCTTTACAGTATTTTTGAAATTATTCGTACGATAAAAAAAAAATATATAATGTATGGTAAGTAATGGCGAAAACAGCTGTTTGAATAATATTGTTTATAAAATTTATTTCGGAACATTTCAAAACATCAAAACTATTTTATTTATATATATATTTTTTGTATCCAACTTTTACATATTGTGTACTGCGGTTGCTCACTTTTTTAGTTGTTGCGGCGAGCCGGCGAGTAGGAAAAATGTTCGGAACAACTATTCGAAGTTCAATCGTGCTTGCATCAACCGTTGAAGAGCGATTTACTGACCGAACGAGGTCAGCATAATAATTCGGCCGTATGATGCGCCGAAAAGGTTTTTTTGCGGAACTCGCGCGTTAGTCATTTCTTGCCACCGTTCAAGTTACATAACACATTATGATAATGACTAGGGCTAGGATTTTAATGACCTAAAAAACCTAAAAAAATGACATTAAAATAACCTAAAAATGACCTAAAAAAATGACCTTAAAATAACCTAAAAATGACCTTAAAAATGCCCAAAAAGATAAAAAATGATTTTAAAATATTATAAAAATGCATTATAAATTATAATTTATAATTATTAATTATTATTTATTAATTAATATTTCGGTAGAAAATTATTTAAATTATAATATTATAAAAAAATAGCATAAAAAAAACTCAAGTTTGAAGTTTGGACTTATCATGCAATGACCAGCTTGAAATTTTCTGAAATAAACAACTAAAAATACTATAAAATAAAACATATATACGCAATCCCGAAAGTAAAGACACTAACTAAACAGATATTTAACAAAACCATACGTAGGTACACTCCACACCACTGTCATCTAATTTTACGATTAAGATAACTCGTGGTATCTAAGTTTATTGTTGTAATATATAAGTGGTTTTATAATCGATAACGAGTACTAACACACTATCTCTATAATTGAAATATTTATATAATTATTTCTGTTACAAATTCAAAACTTTTATCGAGAACATCTAGTGTAAATGAAAATGTATAAAAATATTACCAAGATTTCAAAAAAGTATAAAAATGCCCGTAAAATTGAAAAAATGCAACAAAATAACCCTTAATCCATAAAAGTGCAAAAAAATGCAAAAAAAAGCAAAATAAAAACTATATATTTGGACTCGTATATGACCAAATCACATTTTGTGCTTGAAAAGCTATGTCCTGTAAATCCTAAAGAAAAATGCAAAATCCTATACTATCCTAGCCCTAATAATTACCATTATGAACATGATCGGAAACCGTTAATTATTTAAGAACGTGTCGCAATAACGCCTCGGGAAATCGACGTGTAAAATACGACCTTGGATGGCGAACGTGTGTCGGGCGATATGATTTATATGCGCTTCACGTCGTGCAAAATAACCTGGGGCACACCTAAAGCAGTCGGAGGTGACAGTCAGTGCCGTAACAACCAAACATTGCACCCGGGGCATTACTTCAAAACGCGTTCTTATTTATTTTTAATTTAAAAATATTACGCCTCTTAGATATTGTTTTCAATGATTACTTTAATCAATATAAAGGATGTTAAAGATTTGGTATACAAAATATATGACATTGACCGTCGTAATTTTTAACATTAAATGCAAGATTTTAATTGTTATGTTCTCCCAGGAATTGCACCCGGGGTGTAGGCACCTCTCTCCACCCCTTTGCAGCGGCAATGGTAATGAATCCTGGCTACTCGCTCTGCCACCACACCGGTTTTGTAACAACAGTAGTTGTAACTCACTTCTTCGTAAATGCTATGCAACTCGTACAGTCTTGTATATACCTATACACTTAATTCGTTAATCACTTTTCTAACTTCTCCGTTTGTTAAATATTCTGTTTTAATTGATATATTTTATAATTATTATTATTATTTTCTGTATGTATTTATTAAAACCATGTTGTAAACAAGATGATTCTCTACACGATTTTTCAACCTGGTGAGGCCCAGTAATCTTTTATGATATTGAAAAAAGAAAAATGAAATCAAAATAATAATATTGATAATAATAATGATAATAATATTGATAATAGTAATAGTTATAATAATAGTAATCTTTGGCGTTTTCATCGACCCACTTGTACTTAAACTGCCTATACAACACGCCGCGTTCCGCGTGATTCCCTCGTCGAAACTTCCGTTGCCGTTTTCGTATCGATATAATATTATTATCGTAATGTTACGATGAGAATAGTATTATAATATAATAACATTGGAGAGTAATTATAATTATCTTATTTGGTTCCGCAGCGAAAAAGACGTCATCTGAAGTTAAACCGTACGTTAATAATGTGTGTATCATGATACCTGCAGCTTAATAGTTTATGCTTGAAGACATAATTTTGGTATGAAATTTGGTTCATTTGTATTTTATTAATAATTCAAAACAGGAGATGATAATTCACTGCAATCTGTTTTCGTTTGTAGGAAACCACCGCATGTCGATGACGACGCAAAGGTCTTCTTATTAAAATCGGTCATTTCTTCCAAATAGAGGCACCTAAGGATCAAAAATAATTACTGATAAAGAGATTACGTTAATCGTAATCGTACGCGTTTTCTCCGCATTAGATATTTTTCATTTCAAATAATTTTCGATTCCATCGCCCAAAAACCATCTATAAAATCTACATGAAAATAAAATTTGTTTTTTTTTATTATCTTCCATATTAAAATAAAAAAAAAAATAAAAAACAATACATCGTCGACAAAAATTAAAATACAGTATTTTCATTTTATTTTGCCTTAATTAGTTCCTGAAGTAGTTTTTGCAATTACTTTTGATCAGCCCGAGGTTAATTCTAACTAATTTATATAACTTTTTTTTTTTTAATAATTTTTCTATTTCAAAAATTTGGGACATTCGATTCTAACAAACGAAAACATTTTGTGCTATTTTTTTTTTTAGAAGAAAGGAAAAATACGTTATTGTTTGCCACCAATAAAATTTCGCTGCTCCCGTATTTTAATACGTCTAGGTGTAAAAATCATTTATACGTTAATCATCGCGAGTAACGGGTGTTTCAAACACGTCGGCTTTCATTTCGACCCAAAGACATCGTTGGTATGGGATTATTCGCCGAACGTAATAATTCAATCGGATAACTATTGGTATCACGAGCCGGGTAGATTTGTCGAATTCGCTTCGTTTCGTATTCCCGGTTGCAGCACAGTACATCTCATCGTCATATCGTTCAAAACAATGGTATTATTATTATTGTTGTTGTGAAGCGCGCGATATAATTATAATAATCTGATAAACAATGCGGTTCGGTGTGCAGAAACTCGTACACAGTTATACGTTTTCTGGATGATATAATCGCGTGTACAATTACGCCGATCGACATTATAATATTTGCAATCCAATAATGGCGACAGAGGAACTCGTGCAACACTTAATTTATTTCTAACTCCCGACGACTTGTAGTTCTAAAATATCGTTATTTATTATTACATCATTATATTATTATATCATGGAAACGTTTCGTATCCGTACAAAATCAACTACAGAAAAAATGATCACAAAATTCAAAAACATTATTATATTTTGCATGAACTTTGGAACACATAAAAAAAAATAAAAATAATAATAATAAAAATAAAAATAAAAATATCCCCGATTTCAAGTGATCAGATATTTCAAAACAAACGTAAAAATCTTCAATAATAATGAACAAAAATGTCAGTACTGTTTTGAAAAACCATAGAATTTGAACATTTTTTATTTTGATTTTGTTCGAATCCTGAGTTGAAAACGCAAACAAAATAAATCATAAAATACATGTGCTCTTGAGGCTTCGAAGTTGGCTCGATGTTTGAAAAAAAATAAAATTATAGTAATAAATGAAATATTTTTTTTTTTTTAAGATAGCTTTGTGTATTACGATACGTGAAAGTTGTTGGATAAATTGCGTGAACCAATAATTCCGATTACTTGTTTGTTAGCTATTATAAAAAATTAAAAAAAAAACGCATCCAGGACGAATTAGACTTATGCCGAAGCCTCGTCGTTGAAAATCTAGTGGATACGGTGATTGGTCTATGAATTAACGCGCAATCACATGTATTGATATATTTGACTTCCAAAAAAACTACAAAGGATTATAAAATTAAACCATGGCGGACAAAACATCTCAACTATCTCGTCGGCCCGATCACTCTCGGTATAAGTACGAGATGAAGCCAAAAACTCAAAAAGATTTTGAAACGATTTCATAAGTTTCTGATAAAAATTTATATAATTACAACCATTTCCATTGCAATGGTAGTGATAGCGATTTCGATGCGTTCATATCGCGATCGCAACCGAATGGAATGGATTCGTGTGTACTCGCGTGCGTGTGTGCATGTGTTCGTTTTTGCGAGACGTAGTCCAGTTTTTATTATGTCTACGGGGTGGATAACGGTTCGAACCGCATGTCAAATGATGGAAAAACGATCGCTTCAACTGGATGGAATAAATCACATAATAAATAAATTAGGCCTACCCGGTCACCACCTGTGGCGTTGCGGTACAATATGTGTGTATAAAGACATTATTTATGGCTTCGCACTCGTCCTTTTCAAAGTATCGCTCGCGGGCTGCACATTCTCCGGGAATCATGTATCCGCGGTATAGTTTCTTTACAGTATTTCCATATAAATGTAAACCGAAATTGCTGTCGTGAAGATTGGAGAAAAAAAAACCCACTACTTATAAATAAATCTATACAAAATAATATCTGTGGATTCATAATGCATCGCTAAGTAGTTAATGTTATTATTGATATTGTTGATGCTGTTGTGAATAAATTGTCATCGTTGCCGCAGTATACGTAAACACCAGACGATATCTTTAACTAATTAACGGCGTGGGAATATGATAATAAACCGATGGGTAAGAAGCACGTATCGCAGCGAGATTTGATGGGATTCCGGAAGAACTATTGCGAACGAACGCGTTTCGAAAAACGGACGGTTGTTATTAAAATAATCTTTCACCTCGCGAATTATACCGAAAACGAGTAATTCGTTCCTGTAGGAGGAAACTCTTGTATTATAAGATTAAAGAAAAGCGAAGATTCTGGAATCCAGATTTCCATCTCACGAAAAACAAATTCATATAATAAAACAAACGCACGAGATGTTATCAAAAAATGAATCCAGACGTGTGCCAGTAATGCATACA
Organism: Sipha flava; assembly: GCF_003268045.1. Classification (NCBI taxonomy): domain Eukaryota; kingdom Metazoa; phylum Arthropoda; class Insecta; order Hemiptera; family Aphididae; genus Sipha; species Sipha flava. Next base: position 991,921 of record NW_020273617.1, on the reverse strand, counting down.
GTCATGTCTTAAATGATTCTAGACGTTAGGGGATTTTTGTGAGCCCTACGGATAGTCACGTCGCATTGCTCACAACAATTATGTAAATATAATTACTTTTTTTTTTTTTAGTACGTTCTTATGAAAAACCAATGAACAACATGCTTTTGGAGAAAATTTCATTATCGATCAATAGTTAATGAATGTAAAAAAATATTTGATTTTTAATTAATTCTAGTGTTATTGAAAAAAATAAAAATAATGAACTTATATGAACGTTCTGAAAGTATAATATACTTTATATATATCTGTGTTAAAAAATAAAAATCAGGTTGGTTATTACTTATCAATTTTTTTTTTTTTTTTTTTGTTAATTTGTGGTAATGATTTAAGATTATTTATTTATTGTCAAAAAATGTTTTAAGAACCACAAAATTTGAAAGAGAAAATAATTGTAAGACATTCGAAAGTATAGGATTCTCAAAAGTTTTTCAGATCCCGTCAACGTTTATATAACGAAAAGGATTACAGAGTCACTTCGATCTAAATACGTCCATTCGTGGACAGTTTTAAATCGTCGGTCGACCCTAGCCTAACTGTATCAAATATGCTCAAAAGTTCCTCGGATCTCTCAAATCATCCTCTAGAGGTCTCGGTGCGTATATTTTGGATAACCGTTGAGTCATCAGTTTTTCGTCGTAGCAATCCTTTCAACGCGTAATATCGATCGAAATGGACTTGAAAGAGGCTTTCACTGTTTACCCATTGTTTGTATAGTAAGAAACGCAGAACAAAAAAAAAAAAAAATACTGGATTCATTCTTTATTTTCGGAACGACACTCAAAGAGCATATTTCCTTCCATTCCCTTATTTTTAAATAACGATCACTGTATCCTTAAGGAGATACGTGCCGAATTGCTTTTCGACTTTCGACTTCCCGAATCAACACTTTCGTATCGAAATTCATCACGATACTATATTTCGGAAATAACGTGGTGACCTTAAGAAGGTTGATAACATGAAAAACGTAAAATACGTCTCACATCAACCAATATCAATAAAAATAGGCCACGGTTAGATCAGATACATTAGAAAACTCCATATTCATGTCGCAATAGAAAATAGATAATTATAACATTTTAGAATATAAGAAAATAATTGTACAATAATCGTCTTACGAAACACCGTCAACTAGCACGTAAGCAAAAATCGTTTTTTATTAGGTAAAAATAATCGAAGAAAGACAGTAGATGTGAAATAAAACGAAAAATAAAGCGGTAGTCACGTGATTCGACCACTACAGCATACAAAATTCGTTTTTCAAAATCTGTCGGAATATCAGTTGTGTGTTTGTGTCTGAGGTGTACGATTCGATTGGCGTATACGACAATGTGTACAACGATTCAAGTTTATGTGAATGTAGCTTACGATTTGATTTAGGACAGTGATTCTTAACGTGGGTGATATCGCCTCTACCCCATCCTCGTTGAACAGTGGAGAGGTTCTGAGGGTCGGTGAACTTGTTTTTGGTGGTAGAGAGGATGGTAAGCAAGTCTTGGGCGATAGAATGTTGCTGAGACTAATATATACTATTATATTTACACATTAAAAGCTAAAACTGAAGTTCAGGTATCTTAATGAAATTCACGCCGTGATTTGTCTGTTATTATTTTCAAACAATATAGCTTAATCCGTTTATCTATAAAATAAACGCTAAGTAATAAAACATAAAAACATATCAGTTCAGTTATCAGTAATTGTTTCCAGAATTAGTTTTTTGTTTATCTGTGTTTTATTTCATTAGTCAGTTTTTGTAATATAGTCTTAGTGTCTTATTATATTTTCATTATTGCCTTAGATTTGACGCATTCCCGTTGAACCCAACGTAAACAAATATTGGCTCTGAAGCACCAAACACTGATATTCATAATCATGTATTATTATTATTATTAATATTGTCAATATCAAGTATACACGTTTGTTGTGTAAAAAATTATATTTTTTATTTAACTTTCAACTATATACTTTTCAAGCACACCATTTTCGTCGTTATTTTTTTTCTTTTTTGTGGACATTAAAAAATATATTTCTTCTAAAAGAGGAGCTTAACAATTGTTAAGAACCACTGGTGTAGGTTAAACCCCTAACCAACCGCTTACTGTTATTCGACTATAACGTGTTTTAATGCGTTTGTTTCACCAACTTGACTTCGCACTTGTAGATGGCCTTGTTCACAGCAATGACTATGGTACTGGATGTACTCGAATGTACGTGTACGCGCCCTTTCGATTTTCATTCGTCGTTAACAGCAGACGCGATCGGTTTGTTTTTCGCGTCCCATTCGCTATCCATCATGTTATTGCTGCAGGGATAGACAACACGAAGAACTACTTTTTTTCTTTTTTTTTTCCTCTACTTCTACTCGTACGCGATGTATATACCATACAATATATCACACCCACGTAACTATGCGTGTATGTATCTATATATGTGTGTGTGTATTCTGAGTTTCTTAGTTTTACGTGGCAATCGATTGAAGAGAAGAAAAAAAAAATAAAGAAAACAGTACATGTATTCACGTATATGTGTTTGTACGTATAATATATATATATAATGACAGAGATACAGCGCGTGAGCGAAACATACTCACAGCAACGAGTTCTTTCTTTTTTTCAATAGTAAGTTATGATTAAAACTGGTCGACGCGTTCCTTTATAAACTATTCTCTCCCCATCCCCTCTCTCATTTATCATAGCGGCCATTCAATGCCACTGTTTCGAGCAAAGGATATATTGAGTATGAAAGTTCGATAAAGTTATTTTTTCATGTCGAACACCGACGACGAGCTAGTGTACTTTTAAAAAAGAATTCTTCGCTGATATATACGCACACACAAACTTATAATATACAGAGCGTGATTTATACCATTGCGTAACACGTTTGTTCGCACTGTATGCTGTTTTTTTCAAATAATGTCAATTTTTCGCTTTTTCTTTAGCGCGGATGATCACCAGTGTTGATAGACTTATTAAAATATATCATTTAGATAATATTTATTTATATTTTAACTTACCTTTATTAACTAGTTAATAAGCATATAAGAGTTATCTATGATGAAAATTCATTGTCATTTTAGTATTTATACGAATAAAACAATTTGACCAAAAAATGTATTTTATGTACGCTCTGAATGCATGCCATAGGTACTTGCCTATTAGTTAATATTATAGAATCCATTTTATAAATGTCATACCAGTTATAGTATGAAATAAAATAAAAACAGGAAAAATTAACTCCCATTCTATAAATATACTAAAATTAAATTAAATTATGTCAATGTGAAACACAAAGTATAACATGATGCAATATAATATGAGTAAAGGGTACTTTATACTGGGCGTGGAATAATAAAAAAAATTTACATTTGTATAATACCAATTACATAATTTGATTGGCCCTGCTAATTCGATATAACTCATACGTTCAGTCATTTTGGATTCTGGATTCTTTCTGCTACATTAAAGTATGTTATATTTATAAGTTATTAACTAAATACTGTTCATTATTATTATATAGATAAATTATAATTTTGTATTTATTTTGTTATTAATAAAAAGTGATTTTTATTTGGCAGGACTATGTTTTGTATTATAATTTTTATAATGCTTAAAGTTAATAATTTTTTTATAAATTCATTTTATTTTGTAAGGTCATTAAACACAATATAAATGTTTTAAAAATGGTTTATGGAAATAGTCGTTAATTAGCAATTTAAACTTCAAAATTGATTAATTTTTTCTGGTAAAATGGGATATAGTAATTAATTGAATAAGTCTGGATGTTTAACTTTTAATTAATCTTAATGTACAAATTATACTTGTATTAATTATTTAAATTATGTCAGTGAAAATGGATAAACATTTATAAAGAAAATTATAGAATATCGCTAGACAGTCGTTATCCATGTTAATATATAATGAAATCTGTACGTCTAATATTAATATTTTAATTATTAATAGATATATTATTTTATAATAATAAAATATAAATTTAATCTTTGATCGAATTAAATTATTTTGAATATTGAAACTTTTATTTTTATTTTTTCGTAACTGAGATGGTTAAAATACTTGTTACCTTTTCTTAATATAACTAATTATCACAAGAATGGTTATTAAATTAAAAATAAATAAATTAATAAGTACTACAAATGAACGAATCGCGAACAATTGTGAAAATTGATAGGAAATCATGGTCTATTTTGAGAAATTTCTATAATAATCGAGTTGTTAACTTTAAAGAATAAAATTTGAATATCGGATAGTTAAAATTTGCTCACCAATAAAGATATTGACTGTGTGTGGTGGACAAAAACAGGTTTTTCGATACATTTTCGCAGCCGTGGGTGACTAAAGCCGAAGTACGATTAACCCGCAAAATCGAAATAAAAACACGGATCAATAAGTGAATGGACATTGATTTTTACCGACCATTTGAGGACTATACTGTCAGTAATATTGATCGTGAGAGGGCCGTTAATCGGACGCCCATAAAACAACGATGTCTTAAACTGGGTCGAACCATGGCCATCGTAAATCAGTCGCACGGCTGTCGAGCAGTAACGTATGGCATGATTTTAGCGTTCGTTCCCACAACAGTCTGATACAAAAAACTTTGCGGACCTGAGAGCAGACGAATTTATAGATCCCTATCCACGCCGAGGCTCCATTCGAATCCACTTGGCTCTCCGTATAGTAACATTGGTCAGGGGATCTCGTCAGTTCTCTTTGACGTGGATCGTTATCACAACGGCCGTCGACTACCGCTTCTATTTTCCCAATCAATAACCAAACCGCAGATCATACCGTCATCACGATACCCGATTTCCGATCCATCATTGAATGGGGACCTGGAACATTCGCGAGGACATCGGAGACGGCTCTGCCACGAAATCGGTCGATGTATGTGTTCCTCGGCGACTGGATAACCATAACCATGACCTCACGACAACCAGAAACCATTAATTCTGTCAATTGTGTTTTGTGTATCGATCGTATTAATTCACGTAAATCGCGCAAGTACCCATGTTTATCACAATGATTAACACCGTTGTACTATCGGACATCATGGCTATTTGATTTTTATCATGTTATGTTGGATTGCGCGTTCTACATCGGACGCGTTCCCCAACACCTTGTCGACCTGTACGCAATGAACCGAAAAGGGACGTGGTAAGCCCTTCAGCATGGACGCTAATAGATCTAAATGGTACGAAGAGAGGCCCAGAAGTCAACCGTGTCAACGAATAACGCCATTAAGGTGTCGGCCGGTACGAAAAAATTAGATCACACAGAACAACAACAACCATCCACGGTGTTTTTTGTGGGCGAGCGTGTGGTACACGGGGTTCTCAAATAAAATCCCGATATCACGCGTCAAAACGTATCGCGTGATTTATTCGGTACAATAATTCGCGACACTTACAAATCATGAACTTTTCGTTCGATTTTTAAAAACTTTCTCTCGTCCCGGCCTCCATCGCGAAACCGCCGCGTTTGATTTGTATTCACGAACGACAACCGTTCGCATGAAACCACATAACATAGCATAATAGTACGAACGTATAAGTGTAAAGAACGCATTCGGAATACGTTAATGCGTGTCCGTGTTCGGTATATCGGTCATGTGTGCTTCCGTTTATAGTTAATGTTTGATGTGTTTAAAAACGTAGTGTGATGTGGGGCAGAAGATAAATGTTTCATTTCCGGTTGTTTGTCTTTGCGCCGAGATACTATTCTATATTTTTAATATTTATTCGGTTACAATTAACCACATCCGTCTATTATTCGTCGACGTTCGACATCGATCATTAGACGTTCTCGGCGAATAAACCACGTAAAATAAGCTAGCAAGACTCAGGAAAAGCTGCAGGTCGTGTATGAAAATCAATAATATTCAGTTCTGATAAAATTACAAACGAGACAAGAGAATATTTTAGAAACGGTACGATAAACAATAAATACCGGGTATCCATCAACACGTCGTGTATGAAAAACAAAAAATATGTAAATACAATTTTTCATATGTATATTATATATTTTGAAAAATTGCGTATCATTATGTTATAGAGAACGTAAGTGTACGATCTTATGGAACCGTAATGTTTATTATTGAAAAATATGCATTTGCAAGATTAAAATAAACAATTCGCATGCATTATGTATCGAACTAAAAAACTGCGAAAAAAAAACACGGATGTCCAAAACGTTTTTGTATGCTTAATACCGCTATATGAGCAACGACGACGAGAAAGCAACGACGAAAGAAAAGTTCTTTGAAAAATGTACGGACTCGTACCCAGCAATAACGAACAGAAATAAAAATTATCAACTAACGTCCAACTATACCAGTTTTAAAGAAAGAAAGATGTGATCCAATTCATCAAAGGGACAAAGATAGAATGGTTAGGCCATGTATGATAGAGCAGTGGAGGTATGCTAAAAGGACCAATGACATACATGGAGTGGGAAATGAAACCAAGGGGAAGATGGCGGAAAAGATGGAAGGACAGCGTTAAAAAGTTATTAAAAGAAATTTGAGTAGACTAAGAGCAAGCACATAATAGGGAGTGATGAAAGGAAATAGTTTTGGTGGCTAAGTGTCTAAAAGCTCTTAAAGCCCTAAAATTATAACAACGATCGAAATTAATTCTCGTTATTTTGATTGAAATTAAAAAGCTTAAATTCGTTATTACTTAATTATCATTAAACGTAACGGTGTTAACTATACAATTTTTGTTTGGATTAAATATTCGGATGATTTCATACACAACACCCGAAAACACAAAAATTTGTAATTTTATACGACATAATAGTAAGAAATTTCAAAGTATGCAAATATCACATTTACGTTGTACTGAATTCCTGTATTAGATGACCGTAAAAAAAGTGACAAAAAATGATCATAAAAGTTTGCCGTTCGCGTCAATTTTTACGTTGTTTTCGATTATCCGAGGAATTACGCTACAATTATGTAATTGCTGCCAGACTATTATTATTATTATTATTAAAATTGTATTTATCAAAGTCGGAAAAGAAAAAGATAAAAATTATACAGCAAAAAATAAAATGCCTTACTTGACAATACGAGCAAATATGTACACTAGTAACTATAGCGACCATCTTTTATACTGCAGTAAAATATTGTTTTTTTATTCTTTCATCTTTGGTCTCGAAACTCGACGACAGCTAGAGTATCATTTGTTATGATTAGATAATTTTAATCTATTCAAACGAAAATGATGGTGTACTATGCAAATATTACACAAAGTGTTCATAAACATATAAAAAGTTTGTATTTTCTGAAAACAACAGAGATCCATTGTCATGAAAATAATAATAATATCAGCATTTACGAATCATTGATATTTTTGCGATGCGTTCATTCATGTAATCGTAATAATACTACGTACGTCATATTATTATTATAATTGGCAAAATAATTAAAAGCTGAGCGTTGTGTTATCTCGGGTGTAATAATGTAGTTTGCTTGGATTTTGATAATAATATATTTTTTAGGATTTAAATCGTTATTTCATCCTCACGACAAGAAGTATTAAATAAATAATTAAATAAAAATAAATAAATAAATAACATTTTACTATCAAACGGATCTTATAAATATGGATGTTTATGTTATTAATATTATAATTTATAACATTTACTATATATTTATAATATTATAATTTTATTTTTCCATTCTCTTACGGGTATATACGTGTATACGTCGAAGGTATATATTAAATAAAAAAATAAAAAAAACTATACATTCTGCTTTTTAAAGTTTGCAAATTATAAAAGTACATAGCTGGTGATGAAAAAATCTTGGATATAGAAATAACAGCAAGAAAAAACTTTTGTAATCATCTAATCGCCAAACAAGTGGCAAAAGTTTTAAAGGCTAATATATTGTATTATCCATTATGTTTATTATCCTACACATTATTGCTGTACCATACAGCACTACCATAAAACTACCATTGCGATTTATAACATTTACGTGAGCTTTTAAATTTTTTAAACAAAGTTTTCATAAGCATCCAGTTCAGCTGGCTCGTGTTCATCCGGTTACACATGTTGTGATGAAAAATTAAAATCGTTTATTATATTAAATATTTTATAAATTGATATACTGAATTGTCCTTATTTTGTTTTGTTATTTTGAAAAAAAATAACTAATTTAATATAAGTGCGTGAGGATATGGTATATAAGTAAAAGAGGTATGGAGTACTAAGAACGGTGACGGAATATAAAAATGAGAAAACATCAAATATTTATTAAATATTAATATTAAATAATAATTTATTATTAATCCTTTAAAATTATATATATATATATATTAATTATGACAATATTAATAAAAAACAATATCAATCCTTTAATGCAACAAAGTGTACAATATTTTTTATCATCCCATCTTTCGCCAACACAAACTGAATGGTTCGAGATCACGCCACGTATTGTCCCCGTGAAAAACATGATGTGCTCAAATCTAAGCCACAGACAGACATCGTTTGGCCTTGAGATTTATTAATAGTCATTGCAAATGTCAATCTAATTGGAAATTGAAGGCGTTTAAATTGTATTGGCACATCTGTGGGTATAATAGGGATTCGCGGTAATAATATATTTTCACCTCAGAATTTTCCATTTAAAATTATGGCTTCAATAACATTTTTCAGTAATATTTTAATGACTAATCGCTTGTCGTTGCACAATCGTGGTGGGTTCAAATTACGAAGCAAAATAACCTTCATGACAACCTTCAGTTGTAAATTATTCGGTGGCTTGACTGGTAAATCCAATGAGTTTAAAAACCCTGTAGGATAATTTACAGATACAGTAGCATCACAAAATGTTTCAATAGATTTGTATGACACCAAGTCTCCCGGTAACAAATGTTGTTTTTTGAGATTCAATTCGTTGACATCCACATTTTTTGCTGCTAAAATTTATCTTTCTGCCAGCCACTTATGATTTGTGTGTTGTATGTGTACATTAGGAAATATCTGGTTAATGAGAGCATCTTGCGAATCAATGATTGTGCAGAAATAGATCGGTAATTTTATGCATCCCGTTTTATCTGTAGTAACTTTCCCATCACCGATATCTAACAATTGTTTTGAGAATCTTCCGCACGCAGCTTTTTTTGATTGAATCGCAAGTACCGAAATCCTTCTCTCTATCTTTACATACATGTCGAACATGAATTGTTGACAAAGCTCACGACATCGTAGGATAACGTTGTTCTGATCGCGTCTAATCATCAACCGATATACATAATAATCCTTCGAACTAACATTCTTGTTTGTTTTAGTAACTGTTGTGGGATCTTGTTGTTTAATATTTATGCAATATCCATCATTTAACACCAAAAATAAAACTAATAGTTTTTAATAGTTTCATTTAATAATTCATTTTTAATTGCGCAGTTACTGATCGAGTTAAAAATTATTAAATTGAACTACGATTTATTAAATAATAGCACTTTTTCAAAATTTTTTTTCGTAAAAAACTTCTCTTGGCAATTACTTGGCAATTACGAATAATTAAAAAAAAATTTGAGCCAAATTGGCTGAGCCGTTCTCAATTGATGAAATGTTATACATTTTTGGCAAACTGAATGAACGTTGTATTTTTTTGCTACGATATATTCCAATAAAAGTAAAATAAAAAATTTATATGCGTGTTGTTATTATCATCTTATCTGTTAATTCGATTTGCCAGTGTTGATGAAAATATGAAGCATTATTATTTTTTTGTTTCTTAAATAAAATTTGTTTGTAATCTATACGTGCATAAACTAATAAAGAAATATGATTAATTTACAAAAAAAAAAAAAAATAACTTTTGACACGAATACGAGTATAAGTGATTAAAGAAGCCACTCATAAGTAGCACGTATGAAATGTATTTAAAAACGGATACGTTTATTTTTAGTATTTATTTATTTATTTTTATTTATATTGGGAGTTTTTTAGCCAATTTTTTTTAGCTTTCGAATATAATTTCCTAGAATAGTCAGGAAAATTCGGAGATAAGGGAATTCTTGTGGTTTTTGAGTTGGTTGTGAAAATATATTATAGTATTGGCGGAATAAGTTTTTCTAGGAAGGGATTTTTAGTTAGTTACATTGAAAAAGATTTGGTACATGGGTATCCATTGTTAAAATATTGAATGATTTGGCTTGACCCAAAATTTGGATACCAAGGAATAATAAGACATAAATAATGGCTTTATTATGAGAATTTAATTTTAAAGCCATGTTCAAGATTAAAAATTAGGTAGCGAAGGTGGAAGCGTAAATATTTCCCTTTTTATATCAATACAAATTTCCAAAGGGGTTATTTTTGAGAAATTATGAGTTCAAATAAAAGTTTTATTACTTCGGTTTTATGCTGTAACATTAATTCAGTTAGCAGCCTTAAATATACCGATTATTATAAGGTTTATGCTATAAAAATATGCGTTTGTTCAAGTTTCAAGTTTTTCAGTCACAAATATTATTACGGTAATGTTTACTGTTGCATCCGTTCTTATTCTATTTTTGATTCCATCGGAATTCCCAACGCACACAAACTAACATAACCGGGTGGCTATGCGTTGATAACCTTCTTGATTTTTGTAATTTTCTCGGTTAAATATTATTACAGAGACATAAAATACCAGTGCTACATGTACGAAAAGCATCACTGTATTAAAACTTGGATGCACAGAGAATGTGCGATGCGAGCTCCAGAGTATAGTTAAGTTATTTCGCAAAGCGGTTAATGAGATCTGGCGTAGAGCAATAGTTTTGAATTAAAGGTAGGAATTTTTTCTAATTTTCATGTCGTTGTTTCCGAAATATTCATATTCATCGCAAGCGAATCCAACTCATCTTGTAGAATCGGATGTTTTGATGGCCAAATCCTTCCAGACACACTGCAAATGTGTATCAGGAAATATTTTCTACGAAGAAACTGAAGTTCGATATCCACGATTTATGTATATATATATGTTGTATATTATAATTGATGTATATTATATTTTTATATATTTATATCTAAGGTTTCTAAGATTTTGGTAGTGTTCTAGTCAGTTAATCTGGATCAACGAACACTGTGAACTATATTTGTTATATAATAAAAATGAGAGGAAGTCAAACGCAGACACTACGACGATCACGGTAAAAAAATTATTTTTTAAACACTAAAAACGCGCTTTCCGCAAAGTGGTTATTCGTAAGACGATTTAGTTTGTATTACTTCTCGCGGTAGAAAAAAATTGACGTCATTGATCGAAACATGAATTCGAATAATTTCGTGAAAGGTAAAAACCTTTTATTTTTATTTCAATTTCTCTTTTATGAACGGGAATATATTATATTTTTAAAAAACTTCGTCGTCTCTTTTACACACACATCGAAGTGTTAATTTTCTGCGGCATTTCGGCATTGGGATTTTTTTTTTTTCGTTTGTCTCGCGATGTTTGCCGTGAGCTGCTTGGTTGAGTATATTATTATTATACATCAGCGCATCGAGTGAATGCAACATCGAGAAATTTTGGCTGTATAAAATAAAAATGAAGTCCGATAATCTATACGCTCAGTATGATGTGTCATAAGATTTAAATTCTACGATAATATGTGTGAATTTTGCAACGAAATTGGTTTATTTGTTTATTTAAAGTGAACAAATCCCGGTTTGATTACAACAATTTGAAATTTCGAGATATACATAAAAACTATTAAATATTAAAAATTTATAACTTATGAAAATAATAATAATAAGTTAAATCAAAATATCCGATTACTAAAATAAATAATAAATATTAATAAAATAACACATTGATTTGCAATTTAAAACTAAACATATATTTTACTTGGAAATACAAGGTAACTCGAAGACATAGTCTTTGTAATCATTGTTATGGTTTGCGTTATGTCCGTGGTCAAGGATTTGATTACGTGACAATATCAAATTATATAGTGTGTACATCATTCAGAAACATGTACCACGTACCGGTAGGTCTTCGTCCGACTTCACTGTGTCCCTGAAATCGTGTATGGTCGTGCGGTCGATCAAAGACATTTTCCTAAAACTTTCAGCCACGTGTCACGCACAGATACTTTTACTATTAACAACCGAAACATCAAACACGTACGTGTAGAACGTTTTCATACGGCCAGGAAATACAACTGAACGCGTAACGTCGCCAAATTGGCCTACAATCGGGCACGATACGGATTCCAAACCGGCAAGAAACACACCGGGTTGTGTAAGTTGAGTGCCTAGCAATCCCGTAATGCTGTGTCCCTAAAATTTGACGCGCGTCACGTCTTCGTGCATCCAAAACCGAACGTTGACTTATATAATCAAACTTAAACACGTTGACACCGCGATCTCACATATCGTCATGTCCCTTTGCTTTTGCAATCGTCATATATTCGACTATGAATCGAAGTGAACGTGAACCGACCGCTACGAGTTAGGGCTGGTGGAAGGGCCACACAATTGGTGCAACTGCACTGGGTCCCGCGATCGTGCAGGCTATTGAACGGACTTGGCCGAAACATTATCTTTGATAAAAAAAAAAAAATCAGTAGATTTTCAACAGAAAAAGCAACAAAAAAATTATTTTTATCAATTTTATTTAATTGTTGTGTGTTTTTATTTTTTTATTTTAACAAGGTTCGATTATTAATTCGTATAAACGGTCAAATAAAGATGATTCAATAGTTTTTCATTTTATATTCCTTTTTTTCATTCACTGTGTTCAATGGAATGTGTGTACAAATAATTCCTTGAACAGCGATGGCAATCAAATGACCTACTGGTCAGCTTACTTCAAATTGATGACAAAAGGCCCAGCAGTAAAAAAATAAATAAATTTGCGTCAGGCTCCGCGAACTGTGACGCCGACACTGCCACGAGCGACCGACTGACTTATCTACTTTTAGCCGTCTTCATGGCTGTTACCTACTATTTTCTTCCATGTTAATATTTACTCCTCCATTATTTTTATTATATATTTTTGTATATTTTTGAATGCACGTTATTACATAAATATTGTTTTTTATTATTATTGAATTCGAATTTATACTGAATTTTTGGCTACAATAATTGTATTAATTATTACTTTGAATTTAATTTTTATTGTTTGGTTGTATTTTTCCTTTTAAAAACAAAATTACATTTAACTACGTGACAACATTTTTCGGCCAGCGAAATTGTTCTCGAATAATAATTTATTCTTCGTGAATCGTTTACAATCACAAAAACATATAGCGTGCCATCAACACATAGAGTAAAATAGAGGCGGCGTTAGCTATTAAGACCATGTATCATAACTGAATCCAATCCGTTGGTTATTGACCCCAATTGAAGAGTCCAAGTAAGATAATTTTCTCCGTTAGTAGCGCTGTTTTCAACGAAAATTATATATATATATATATATATATATATATATATATATATATACATATCACTTTTCATTCATTGAAAACAGTGAAACTAGCGGAGAAAATTATCGTACTTGGACTCTTCATGGGGACAATGACCGACAGATTGGCTTCAATTTTGATAGCTAACGCTGTCTCTATTTTACTGTATGCATCAACATTACTCTTATCGATTCGATGTACAATTCATATGGTAGAAACAGTTCATTACTATTATTATTTTTTTTTTACTTAAATGGTTATTAACATTTTTAATTTTATTTAATCGCACATTTTATAATACAAATTCAAATAGTTTTTATTCATAAAAATCATATACTTTACCGGTTTAATAATTGTTTGCGCGGATTCAAAGTTCAGACGAGCAAAATGACAGAGTATCTTTTACCTACACGTTGTATGTATAGGGTTACGCCCGGTGTTTCGCAAAAAGTCAGTGGATGATAATACTTCGTTCGTCCAAACTTTAGATAGATGTTCTGACAATCGACTACTGGATAAATTATGCAAATAGTTGTTACGGATTTGAAAATGATACGTTGCAGTGAAACGTCAGCGGGAGGAAAGAAAAACGTTGATAATTTATTTTCAAAATCGCATTTACGAAACAAGAGCGGTCGACGTACAACTCTTCTACATATATTTCGCAGTAGACGTATGTATCGAGTTCCTAGTAAGTGGTTGGAAAAATTCTGCTGCTAGACTTGGACTCGTTTAGTTTGCGATTGCAGGGCCGTAGAAAGGGGGTTGGGTAGAGAAGTCTACGCCTCGGGCGCAATTCCAGGCAGGCCACAAAAATGAAAACATTTTGTTACATATAACTTATTACCTACTCATAAGTAAAAGTAATATTATGTATTTTTATATTTACTTATATAGTGTACAAATATTATTATGCTATACCTATGAACCTACTTATAATTATTGTTTATATTTATATTTTAATAAGTTATAGATTTAAATAAAATTAACAAATACGCTTACATAATTATAAGGAAAAATTATTATTTATATTGCGTTTATAAAAAAATATTCAGTTTTTTTATGAGTTTTTTTTATAAATTAAAATACTTAAAGCCAAATTTTGAAGTTTCGCCCCGAAAGCAATATTTGATTGCTACAGCCCATCGCGGTCGTGTCTCCACATTTTGCGTACGAAGTCAAATCGTACGTGTGCTGTACTCGCGTAAGGCCGTAAGTGTTAACCGTACGAGACCGTGTTCTCGGGCGCATACAATTATTCGAAAATTTCTGTTCTATCCAAAATCGTCAATTTTAGAACCCGTCTTGAAAATAACATTTCGGGTATCCTATACGGTCGTGCAGTCGTGAAACAAAGCGATCTATTCGGTACATCGCACCGCGGTGCTGTTGGATCGTGCGGATGTACATTTTTTCTCAACCGCACTCTATACGCGCGCATTAAAGCGTCCTGTAAGCCGTACTCGATTCACGAATTATGCACTAATACAACATGATACATGCATATATTCATACATAAACGACTAATCGTTAATACAGCATAATCACGTTAATATTCTCATAACGACCGGCCGTAGACGATATTATAATATTATACAAATCCGTTTCTGGCACTCGAATAACGTCGGCGGCGATAACTGACGAGCGCGCCGAAAGCCGGTTAATCATTATAATATTGAATATTTAATTACGCTTACACTGCATATTAAAGCAGTGTTGCTTCTGCGGGTTTATCGTAATTAGTATCGATTTGCGTATAGTATTGTTAATCAAAAAAAAAAAAAAAAAAAAAACTGAAAGAAACGAACCGTTACCATTGTATTTCTAGAAGTTATTTCGTGCTAAACACGTTTAATCCGCGTTGATGATAATCATTGAATTAATATTTAACCAGTGGCACCATTTCAATCTGCAATGAAAATTGTATTTTACTGGTCATGCGACTGGAAATAAAAATTCTCACTTGGCTCGCACGTTTTAACTTATATTTTAGACGCAAATACAACTTAAATTTTGTACACTACTAATTTACCTTTCGTGTTCTCTTATTAAAATTAAAATACTGTGGAGAAATTATCTTAAATTAACTATAACTGTAAGCGGATATATATTATTTTTCGTTTTGAAAATAAATCCACTGCCTTATCTAAATTAGTTTTTACAGACACATAACTTCACAAGAAAATAACTCAACCGATAGTTAATTATTTTTAGCATACACTGGTTTTTATTGTTTTAATTAAGCAAAGAAAAAAAACCATGATTAGACACAGGAAAAGTTATAAGAGTTATAAGAGTATATAAGTTATATAGAGTTTCAAGAAACACATTAGCTAGAAAATGGATTTAAAATTTAGGAAATAGAAAAAAGGTTTTGAATTCTATTATATTGTTCTTAATTCGGATGACTAATCAAGTTTTTCTCAGATGAGAATTCACATTAAATTATTAATTTTAAAGTTACTATGATGATTAAGGAAAGTAAATTAACAAGATAATGATTTACAGACTTATAGTCCGTATTGTGGTATAATTAAATATCAATAACAATAAATCCAGGTCATAGAAAGCATAAGACACATTATAAAAACTTGTATATACATCTCCCAAAAAGAAATATTTTAGAATAAAAATTTAGGATACTAGATAACAATCTTACAATAATCTCATTAGCAATGCAGTCAATTAGTAATAAATATGATTAATTAGGTTAAGGGAATTTATAAAATACTGAAGATGCGTGAATAAATGGTCTACTGTGCTGTTCGTGTGACTCAACCACTACGTAAGACACATGCGTTATTTCAAATATTAATTTAATTCAACTTATATGTGTGTGTCTTTCTATCTATATATTTATCTGTATTTACGGTTTTATTACAATATTGATCGGCTTTTACGATAGTATGTATACTATATAACTATACGACTAAGTCTTTTCGTTTGACAAATAAGAATAGTAAAAAATAAAAAAAATGTATCTGTTTATATTTAATACCAACAGTTAATTATTAGTGTGATAATAATTATCTAGTGTATTGCAATACGGTATTATATTCCTCTAAATTATAAAAACAATCATGATTTTTACTAGGAATGACTGAGTCGCTACCATCAACCACTGTGTCTTGCTTTTATAATCGGACATCAGTAAATGTCCATCTTGCCCACCTCTAAACGACACCAATATATTTAACGATCGTTCGCTTCACTGAAGCTTAATACACAATTTTATTAATGACATTACGGTTAAATAAATATTAGATTAATATTGTTCTATTTTTTCTTCGACCAATGTATTATTCATATTTAAACAATTTTAACAACTTTTATCGAGCAATACGAGAGATTATGTCGGTAGAAAGCGCCGGTGAATGACCTATGAAATCATTTAATATATCTTCGGCAAAAACGGTTTTTTTTATAGCAGTGGTTTTTTTCTCCTTCTAATAACACAACTCGTGGTTTGATCCAATGTACAATTGATGAACTCCACTACTGCTGCAATAACGTTCATCAAAAAACGTGATTTGAAATGGAAATCGTTGCCCCATTGCCATGTACAGTAGTGGTTGGTAGGGTACTTAACATATTTTGTAGGGTATGTTAATTTGAATTTACTGTGAACTATATTATCATTTCGTCATTGATTTAGATGATAATTATTGTTATATCACTTCCTTTGACATTTTCACGGGGCCCGTCTCTTGACGATTCTTGACCACATAATAGTACTAATAAATCTCCGCGGTGTTGATTTGCATATTAAGATAGAGTAATTAAAAACATCTCTTCAACAATACGTTTTTGTCCGCGACGTTAAATTCGTACGTACGGAGTTTTTCAAATCAACAATCATGGTCTTTTCAAAATTTCATGACGTGTTGCGTTCACGATCGGTATCGAGTAAATTACCGTACGCATTACACAATGGATACGATAATGTGCTGAATCCTATAAACGCTTATGCATTTGGATTAATGGAATCCGATGAGTTGGCAGGGAAACAATTATGTAAACGGGGTTGACATATCGCGCGATAACGCACCGGAAAACTAAGCGTGACCTTAACGCTTGGGACGTGACGAATATAATTTGTGTGTATTCAATACTATACACATGGTGTATACGCGATTAGATAGGTCACGTTACACGTATTCGTATTCGCATTATCGGTTCAGGGGTGGATGGAAGGGAGGAAAGAAAAAAAATCAAACATTTTTCAAACGAATTTCACGGAATGATACTGACGGTGATGCCGGCGATGCGCTTATAACGAATCGCATGGGTTTGAACCAAACAAATCGACTTGTTTAATTTTTATGGTAATATTTATGTTTTATGGTTAAATGATAAAAGTATAAGTCATCGATCCCGTTTGCTGGAACAACCTAATCCTAACAGATCGTATGCGCGGAAAATAAACGTAACCGTCGTGGATGGATTTTAATGATAACCTATGATCGTATGTACGTTTATCGGAACTAAACGATGAAATAAAAATTATTAAATGGCTAATACTCGTAAACGAATGTACTCGTATAAATAGTTTATAAACTTGATGTGTATACCTTGTCATACACGCCGATCAAATCGTATTATGTACAGATACGATTACAGTCACGATTTGAATTAAGGTATCACTTAATATAATGCTTATTTTTCGGTTTTAATAGAATCACGAGCCCCACATTTATTTCACTCGTCCTCTCCTCTCAATAAATCCACTTAATCCAATTAAACATAATTATTGCTTACATGCTAGTTTACGGTATTAATTACTTTAAAATTGTTTCCTCACACTCTAAAATATTATATTAATCATTTCCAAATGCGAAACGAATATGCAGTAGTTCTTTGCGTATCTTATACTTCTTGTGATCTGAATTTTATGTTGTTGGTATTGTTTAAAACTGCAAGCTGATGACGAGTTCATGATTCGAAACCGGTCGTACACTACAAAACTAATAATATATAATATTACAATAATAGATTAGCGCGGATAAGCGTCTGAAGACACCCAAAGCCGTTATGCACGTTTCCCGTAAAGCACACGCAGTCGCTTGCATTCCTTTTCGTTTGTTTTCCAATAGATCACCGCAATAGCACAATACGGTCCACGCAGAAAGGAAGTTACGCGTAAAGTAACCGTTGGGAATCTGTCTGATCCAGAACAATGGCTCTGGTGTGAAATTTAACGCGAACTCGAGGCACCCAAAAAACGAATATCTTTTTGTCTCCGAGCGAATATGTGTTAGGCGTTATTTATATTTATTTTCCTCCTTTCAATTCTTATTAATCCTATTAGGATCGTAAGGAACGCGAACGTTTTCTATTGATTTATTTTATATTTTTATAATGTGTATGTAATGCACACAAATTAATCTGAGACAGTAGTATCATTTGCGGGGAGGGGTTTCTCTCGTATGATAAGATAAATATCACAAAGGAGCGATTGGTGTGATTCAGATATAAACCGTTCTCAGTGAAAAAAATCATGCCTACTTTTATAATTTTAAGGAACATAATACTTTATTACAGTGCACTAGATAATTATTTTCACAATAATTATTAACGGTGTATAAAATGCGTGTATGTCTTTTTTTATGTTCTTATTTTTCAAACAAAATGACACAGGCATATAGTTAATTCACTTTCCTGGATCTTCATAGTAATTTTAAAATTAATCATTTAACGCTTACATATAAATATCTCATTGGAAAAAAAACTTGATGTATCATTCAAATAAAGAACAAGGTGATGAAATCCATTACCCTATTTATGGTACCAACATTTGAAATCTACTTCCAAATGCTTTTCCAGATACATTTAAAAATTATAAATATTATCTTATTGTTCATGTTACTACTGCGTCCAACGAAATATTATTTTTTTCACAGACATTACTATAAACTTAACTACCCTTAATAATGGGAAATTATCAGTTGAGTGATTTGTTTGTCGAATGTAATATTGCCGTGAAAATTAATTCAGATGAATGGATATATTTAAAAAATGTACTATCATATTTTTAATTTTGAGCAATTTTATAGAAATCGGCGGTCGAGTTTGTGTTCATAACACAAGTCAAGATGTGCGAGTCTTTCATTATATCTTGATCAAACCCGGTTCAATGAGTCGTACATAAAGATTGAGCCCAAAAGCAGAGTCTTAAATGTAACGAACGTCATGTTTGACGTCAAAGTCTACTAATAGACTTAATGACGACTTGTCAAGATTGTGAAACAACCACACGTGATTGAGATGTCGTGAGCTATGACAAAAGTACAGTACCTCCGATGACCGTTCAGAAATCGGGAAATCGGTGTAAAGTACAAAGTCTTATGCTATTCGTGCACATGGCCACGGGGTCGGATAAGTCTTGTCGTGCCGATAGCTAAATAGGAACTATGACCGTCTATACGTTGGATGTACTTAAAATAAAAAAATTAATTCAACACACGAGTCGAAAGTTTGACTTTTGATCCGTTGCAAACGTCATACACGCGCACGACGGTGCGATCGCGATTGTGTAGTATTAAGTGATTCTTATTCGTGATTTAGGTTTTGGGTAGTTTGAAACAAACTAAAATAAACGTTTAGTCGTAATTGAAAATAAGTTATCGTAGAATTTTAGTGTAAAATAAGATGATTATAAAACAACCTCGTTATATTGTGTTCAATTATAGCGTGCGAGAAAATAATATGTTTGTTCAGATCAATCAAGTTTATAAAAGAGAGAAAGGATCGGAACATAAACGATCTTCCGTGGTGATTCTTCTACTAAAGAAATATATGCAAAAATATATTATATTTTTACTTCGGTCCTTTCCACGGAGTTGTGTGGGACTGACCTGATTGATTAATTTAATTTTTCATTAAAAATATATATTTTTCTTGTGAACTGTATACTCATTTTAACTTTACACATTTTTTTCATCAATTCGGTCTAAAGCGATCTTAAAGAGATCTCATCCTCGAATATCCAGTACTCGTTATCGTGTGTCAGTTACTTAAGAGTAAAGATACCTTACAGTTATATAGTATAAATTCTGTGGCGCTTGTTGATTTATCCTTTTGTGCAGTATTCGTCATTGTGGTCTTCAAAAGGAGAATTAAATAGGTTTTAACCAATGGTATCGATATTGATTTGTTCGACGGTCTGGGACAACAATCGAAACGCGTCTGTTAAGTCAAGCCTTTGCGTGGCCCGTACGACGGTCGTGATACATTCGACACGTATCGCTATCGAGTGACAGGCGAACAGTGGGACCGGACGTGGACCGTAGGAAACGGGAGACGTGAAGTGGCCGTAAAACGATTACCTTGCTCCAGATGCATTCCTTACATCGTAACCCGAATGCTCGCTAACGTGTTCGCTTAGCGTTTACGCGTACAATAGCAGTGCGAAGAAGACATTCGAACAACCAGTGTACACATCTTCGCACGCATTGTGGTACGGAACGAACCTTGACCTCACTAACAACCTTTTTCTCGTCCTGTGCGCGGTGATGGGGAGACAGTGGCTAGGGGGTTAGTCCACATCTCCGCGGTATTGTATATACGAGTAGTTTCTTCCGCAAACGTTACGAAGTGAGGTTAAATAGCTTCTGTGTACGGCGTGTGTGCGTGTGTGAGTATGTGTGTGAGAGAGAGAAACGTATAGTGTGCGTGCGTGAGTGTGTGTGTGTGTGTGTGTGTGTGTGTGTGTGTATACAGAGTTCGCGCCAAGTGACCCATTTAGAAGACTACCACCGCCACGGCGACAACGACGTCGGTCAATCGATATATACGCGCGTGTAGTGCTGGCGGCGGTGGCTGTGGCGGCCGCGAGCCCACGATGATCGCGTTCACTTTATTTCTGAGCCGCGCGATAATATCATCATCGTCTACGCGAATTATGCTTTGGCGAATAATCCTTTCAAATAAAATGAAAAAAATCCGTATTGACAACAAAAGGCTTGAAACCGTCGATAACAATGTTACGTATAAAAAAAAAATAGAAAAAATAGAAATTAAAATAAAAAGAAATAAAATGATCTTCTCGATCATTTCCCTACCCGTTGCGTTCAGCCCACTGTGGTCAATAATAATGTTAATTCTACTAACAAAACTACAACAGGCTATCGATACTACTGCACGATCTACGTTTGCGCCTCGACTTGGAACTCGGAAACCTATTGATGTGTGTCAAATCCTGAAGTATGATTTTTTACTTTATGTAATCAAGTGAATTATACATTTAGCTAGGATTATGATTGATTTCTGTACCATAAAACACACATTATATTATTATTATTTTTTTTTCTCCAATGTGATAAATGTTACAAAATTTTATACTTTTTAGAATTTAATAAATCTTCAATTATCTCATCAGCATTTAATGGTTGCACACACGTTACTTTTTGGTCGATTTACTAAAACAGATGGATTATTTGTAGGGCTGCTTCTAACACAAATATACTACTGCTGATACCATTCTACACGAATAGATTAATGTAAAAAATGCCAGAATCATCAATATTTGTTATGTTTGTTCCTCGAAGAATGACATTTCATGTTAATCTCAATCTTATAGTTTGTGCGATAGTTGAATTATTATTTTTAGGTAGTATTTATTTAGAAATTCTTCTTTATAAATATTATTCAATTTTTTTGGTCGGTATATTATTTGATTTAATCCCTATTACTTACTATTAAATCATTTTTTTCGAGTAAAATATTTCAAATATATAAGTGAATATTAAGAAATATTAAGTAACAATTTATTTTATTTATTATTACAGTAAAACCTCGATAAGCCGTTAGTCTTGGGACTTGAGCTTTGAGCTTTTTTCGATAAGATGGTTAAGCGAGCAATAAACATTTATTTAAACATACATACATATTTATTATCTTTTAGATACTAAAAACGCCTACTTTATCAATTAAATTAATTTATCCCATAATATATATATATATATATATATATATATACAAATTTACTTATCCCTTATTTAATATATATTGCCGGAAAGTTTCTGATAAACCTACTCATACACAAGGTGATATGATTTTACGCGCAAGTAGCCGCGCAAGTATGGTGCCTGACGGATAATCGAGATTCTACTGTACTGATCTGTGTAAATATATTTAGAAAAATTAAAAATCTTATTCTATAAAAAATCTATACAATGTTATCACAACTTAAAACAGAATATTTTCAAAAGAACCATCAAGAATATATTAAAAATATTTAAATGCAATATACTGAAAATTATTAACATATAATGTTGCCACAATATTTTTAAACAATATTATCATAATAATGACTTAAAATATTTTAAAAATATTTTGGAAATGTTTGATCCTCTGCCAAACAGTGATCTAAAAATATTGTGATAATATTCAAAAATCTTCAGGCAACTTTCCTCGAATAATTCATGAAATGTTTAAGTTTGAGCATAAATATTATTAAAATATTGAGAAAATATAATTTTGCTGTATGGGTAATCAGTGTATTATGTTGTGACATTAATAAGTAATGACGAAAAAATGCTTGAAATTGAAATATTGAATATTTCAAAAATTGAATATGTTGAGTTATTCATATTGTGCAATTGATTTGATTGACAATGATTTATTCGTTATTCTTTGTCTCATAGATTATATTATAAAATATTCTATGACTTATTTCACTTTTTTTAATGTCAAATACTTGAAAGAAAAATATACGAAAGAAAGAGTCGTTATAATAGATGTATTTCCTTTTGTCTTTTGCTTCATTCATTTTTTCGTTGGTATACGTGTTCAACCGTAAATTTCAAGTGCGATTAAAATGAAATAGAGAAAGAGAGATACTCATATATTCAATTTGTGACTAATGAATTAACTGATCGTGGGATAATGTCACAGATAATTATTAATTCGTGTTTTCGGTTTTAATCGTATTCAGTACGGTTCTATTGGATAATACACGAATTGTATTTATACGTGTGAATTGAAAACTAACTGGTCGAATAGCCTAAGAACGTCGTTTTATATTCATTCGATATGATCGATTAAGATACATCGAAACAAAAAAGGTCGAGGATATCGATTTGTTTTTTTCAATCGGAATCCGATATTCGACAAAAAGTGAAATGAAATCTCTTTTAATCCCTCCAAAAGCTACCGTAAAACGTGTTACGGTTACAATTTATTTCATGGAATGTTATTATTTTAACAGTAGAATACTATTAGACCGTATACATTTTTGGGCAGGGTATACGTATTATATCGGAATATACAAACCGTTATTTGTTGTTTTCAAATACTCTAAATGACATATTTATACATACGTGTTGTATCCGTATAATACACAGGTTCAAATACGAGGGTAAACTGCTGCACAGATAAAATACGACACAATATATATAATGTTGGGATGGTACTAAAAATATGCACGTAGGCGTGAGCATGTGGTGTGTGTGTATGTGTGTGTGTGTGTGTGTGTGTGTGTGTCTAAAAAAGTAATGTTTGAAAAAAATATATATTTATAATATAACGGTCTTTTGACCAATTTATTGTAATAAAAATGAATAATGAAGCCTGCGATATCCCATAAAAAGAACACCGAGTTATGTAAATTGTACAAGAAATGACAATATTGAATATTATACTGATATAATATATAAAAAAAATCTGTGTACATAGACATAGACGTATACGATAATCTGAAGACGACACACAGATTTTATAGGTATACATGATAATGTAGTTTTTCAATGTTCACATGAAAACTCATTTCGGTGCACCAATGAACAAATTGGTTTCAAAACGCGAGGGTTTTTAGGAAAAATTAATACCGTAGAATTTAATTTCAAATAAAAGTGTACAAGGCGCTTGAGTTCAAAATAGATCACCGTACGCCAAAGAAGGGACTGAAGTTGTGAAAATACATAAATATATATATAACCGTATATTATATACATGTTTAGAACGAATAAGTGTCAAATTATCGCGTGTACCGAAATCTGATTATCAAAAGGTACGATTTTCCAAACTACGCAGATTATAAATACGTATGTTATATTATTTTGAACCTTTTTGTCACTCCCACCTGGACATATATATATACTTATATACATATAAACACATGGTGGTGAGCAAATGTATTGTAAACCTTTCACAGGTTCCGGGAATTGATTTACTGGCGACCCTTCTGTATTTGTTTCGTTTTCATCACGAGCTTAAAGGAATTCGACACATGTAGTTCAGGCGATACTATAATCGCTCATCGAGTGGAACGTGGAAAAACGACGGCATAAAACGAAATGCTGCGTTTCAATGTGGATTTATGAAAGTGCTGATAAAAAAAAAAAAAAAAAAAAAAAACCACTATTTTAAAAGCAATACGTTTCTCATTTTACTCGGCGTATAACAGTCATCATATTATGTTCGTGAAAACCTTTGGTATTTTAGCGTTTGAAATTTTAAATATGGTTGAAAAAAAGTCACCACCGTCGAATCAATTGAATGTTCATAAAAAGGACTAATAAAAATATTCTAGGTGGGTACTAAAAAGTCTGGTACATTGAAAACAAACGAAGCTGAAAATATTATTATCCATCATATTAAAATCGTATAGCAATGATTTAAGGAATTTTACCAATTTTACTGAAACCATACATCATTCAGAACATAAAATGTGTACCACGTTTTTACATTCAACTAAAAATTTATAAATATATTGTCTGGGTAAACAAAAAAGTGAAAAAAAATGTGTATGCATCCAGCCCAAAACGGATTCAAAAAAATTGGGTTTTCGAAAAATCCCTTTTTATTACACACCTAGAGTACTGTAGAAAATACTTTGTTAACTTTTAAGCTCACATGTTTTATTGTTTTTCAATTGATATGGTATTTTTGATAATAAGCCACTATGTACAAATTAAAAAACATAATATCGGTACATTGCTTTTTTTAATTTTTTTAATAAAACCTGTGATTTAAAATTGACATTCCAGGTTTATCTGGTTCTTGGACTTTTCATTCAACTCAAATGCTCCATGAACGAAGAAATGTTAGAACCGTTGGAGCATAACACATTGCTTGTGGCAAAACTGTTAAAAATCCGTTGTACGTTGTCAGAGTGTAGACTGCAGCCACTGTTCCATTTGTAAGTGAACACTTTACTTGTGTCGTGATAAATATCACCTCGTAAACCACATATAACCGCGAAAGACTTCAAACGAATGTTATACCGCCGATAGCGATGAAGATAACTTAAAAACATAATAGAAACACGATAATATTACATTGGACAAAAGAAGATTATCGAACGGCGCTCTGTATAGGCAATTCAGGTACATTCATGACGACAAACGATTCTTACGCCGCGGAGTATGCTTATTATTATTGCTATTTCCATAATAATATTGTAATTGTAGTTTTATTGCTATTTAAACGTATTCCATTTTTACGCTACTCTAGCAATGAATATCGTTACAAATGTTCGTAAGAAAATAAAAAATAAAAACCAAATTATTTTAAAGATTTTAAAATCCACAACAGTATTAAATCCAACGTTAAATAATTATTATTGCACTGGTTATTAATTATAAATTATAAATATTATTTTGTTGACATTATTCCTTTACAAACCACTTTTACAAAAATAAATATAACTGCTTACTTTATGATAAATTATTAGGTAATTTTAACTTCTTGTTTATAATTTTCGTTATATTAGAAAACTGTTCGATGCAATAAAAAAACTACCTTTTGAAATACCCCTCGAGTCAATTTTTAATTTTATACGAAATTTTATACGATTCCTTTGATGCAAGTCAGAGAAAAAATATCATTTTAAAATCCATTAACTAATCGCATCTTACGTGGATTTGAAAATAGAACCATGTGACGATAAAAATACGATTACATCGTCCATTCGATGGCTGTGTACGTTGCCTGTGATTTTTTATATCCCATTAAAACATTGCAATATTACGTTCATATAATTACTTTTGATTTAAACGTCGTATAAAATCGGTTCTAGTGCAGTAACTTCGCGCACATGTCAATATCTGGTCGAACACTTATTTTCTATATTTTATTTATTTATTTTCTAACCACTAAACATACTATCGGACTTATATCGTTGCTATTTTAAAATAATATAAATATTGGCTGACAGACGATTTCGTTTCTTATTAGAATTGGTTTCGATTGGCTATGGATGACCTGAAATGCGGAATATCTAACTAGTCAACTCATGATTCCACACCATAATTCTACGATTTGTTGTCCATTTACTGCCACCGCTTGAATATAAAACTCTCGTCAACTGTTATCACTTGTGTTTTAGAAAACTTATCTCAAAACCTCTTCAAGATACCGTCTATGATAAATTTCTTAGCTTTTGATTCAAGGTGTCGATTTAGACCATTCAATTCTATACGGAAAAAAAATATATAGGTATCTATGATCGTAAAAACAAAAAAAAAAAAGTATAATCGTTAAACCGATTAATCCGACTTTATTGTTCTCGAAAAACCGTACTTTCTTGTTAATAGCGTTCTATTTAATGAAATAACGGTCAATTCATTTGATTGCTTTCATAAATTTTATTCCGTCACCAAGAATTATAGAATTTGTCTTATTTATGCGACCGTTCGTCTTATTTTACAAATATTTTCTATTCGTTTAAAAATATACCCACGTATGTTGTCTTGTAATGTATTTAAATTGTTTAAATTACAATGTTCGTCGACACCAACGCTCTATTCACCTAAAAAAAAAATTACTTTTTTGACTCTCAACAGAATGATGACACTATAACAATGTCATAGTGCCTTATCATACTTTTACACATGGTTAGGATGTATGTGACGTGTAATTAGTTACAAAATTCGTTTGTTCTAAATATATATTGAACACATTTATGATACACCTTATATTGTTTTCGGATGAACGTCAATGGTTCTAAAACTATACAATATCTGTGTCCAGAATAAATTAGTTAAAGCCAATCAAACTTGTCACGTTTACGTTTACACGGTAAAATATCATCTATATTTATTTTTATTTTTTGACATTTTCAACAAGGTTAGGACAAAAATCTCACGGCCTGCATACCTGCTCGTTAAACTTAATAATTATTTGCAATTGAATTATAAAAAAAGAAATATTTATCAAAGCAATAGCGATCGTTAGCCTTTTCAGAAGGTTTACCAATCCAGATGATAATCTGATGAAAAGTCTGTAGGGTTATACTACGATACAATAATAAGCAACGTCCATTAATTATTTTTTATATTCGTCGAAACGGTGTCAAGTCGATATTGTAATTGATATTTCACATTTTAAAGTCTTGAATATTTGGGTTTTTCGAGCAATCTCCAATCATATTTTTGTTATTGTCAAGACAATAGGTTTGCGTCAGCCGGAAAATTATTACAGTTTGTGCGAACCCCACAGTTAGCCGTTTTATTAATGTTATCTTATTCTAAGTGTAATCAATATTTAAAGTAATTAATTTTATCAACGTTTTTCAAACACGGTAAAATACGATCATGAAGTTAAATAAGTATGTCGTTAAATAATGTTTCTGTTTATGTTTTCATATAACGTTGAAACTCGAATGAGTTACGAATGTATTATTATTCATTTTTCATTTTAATACAGATATTGAAGGTATAGATTTACGTATTTTGGTTTTTTTTTTTTGTGAAGGTGTAAATTGTACTCCAAACTCTCAAAAACTTATATTATCCAGCGCTGATTATTTGTAACGCTGGTGTACCGTATATAAAAGTTAACGGTAAACGGTTAAATGTTAGCTAACGGTCCATTTCGCCGGATGTAATAATAAGACGTATTCCAAGTATTCGTCGATTTTAGTCATCCTAAATTTTCCGAATCATTTTTTTCCTGAACTTACTCGGTTGAAGATCAAACTATACTCTCGTAAAATCTCCACGGTTCGTGGAAACGGTTTGATTTTCGTTTACGTTCGGTTTGAAAAATATTTGCACTCCAAATGATCACGAATACAACACCGTGCAGAAGAAGTTTTGTCAATTACGCGGTGAAACAGCTCTACAGTCGAACCGTGTACATAAAAGCTGCGAAATATTTTGCAGCCCATGTTATTGGATAGTGTGAACAATCGACATTGAATTTGTTTGATCAAAAATATGTGTCAGAGTGACGTTTATGGGTGGATTATGTTATGTAAACCGTGACAAGCTATGAGAAGAAAAAATGTTTAAAATAAACCAAAACAGAACATGTAAAAACGTTATATATATATATATATATATATATATATATGTATATTTTACGTCCAATATTTTATTAATATATCATAATAAATTTATAATTTTTTTGTTTTTGTCCCTATTATTTTTAAATTACTATCCTGTATAACTTATCGTAAATGATGTGTAACAATATTGTTATTATTATTTTTATCCTTCCTATTTATATATATAAATATATTGTATTATTAATGATGTGCAATTAACCCATCATATATCTTTTAGATTTAAAATAAATAATTATTATAATTATAATAATCGATAGCGTTAGAAAAAGTTATAAATATTGAATAGGATAATATAGCGATAGAGCATCCTAACCCACATATGCAGGCCAGTCAATGGCTTTGTATCATGAACGTGTATATTTTGATCTAATGCGTGTGTTTTTTTTTTATATATATTTTTATTATATGTGTTCAAATTAAATTAAATAAATTGTAAAATAACAAACGAATCAAAAGGGTCTTGTTATTTCAAAAACAAATCGGTCACCTCATCCGATTCCTCAGACGCCAATTACGGTTTCTACGGAGAAGTTGCTCCGAGGATCGAAGAGCTAATATATATTAATATATTAATTTATAATAAAGTCATATAATTGATTTAGATATGTACAACATAACCTAACCATTACCGGTAATTGTAATGGTTTTTTTCATTCCTTACAATATATATATATATATATAAATATAGAATTGCGTATGAATATTAATTTTCACACTATTATCGCTGAGATATTTATTTATTCAGCATTGATACCTGTACGATATAGATAAAAATCAAACTAAAATAGATGTTGTCTAGCTAGACTGCATAAGTTGTGTGTTTACATTTTATTAGGATTTAAAAAAAAAATGGTGATCATAGAGCAGTCTCTTAGAGCATGTAAAGCCAATCTACATAAAAAACTTTATATCACATATAGATTAAATTAAATAAGTTTTGTTTGTGATATTTCTATTTAGAAAATTTAGGATCTAGATTAGGGTTGCCATAAAAGTTCAAGTACCGGCCGGAACATTTACAAAAATAATTTAAACAACCTTTTTTTTTTTTTAATATTTTTTTTAACTATAAAATTTAGAAGACCATGTAATGTACCTGGTTTATATATGTAGATTATAGAATAAAATAATAATAGCATTAAATTATAAAATAAATTAAATTAGATGATACATTTGATTAATGAAATAATATTTATTTAATAATTTATTCTGAAATATTATATTTTTCTGACTTTTTCACCTGTTTCAATAGCTCTGGTTTTTCCGTATTATATGTATGAAATTCCGTATAAGTGATTTTGAAATTAAATTTACATTGAATGATACTTTCTACAGTTTTTTACTTGAAGACGGTTACGTTATTTTGTCCACTGGGCCATTATCAGTGAAAATATCCTTTCAACATTAGCGTTATGACCAGGAATGGCATATAAGTATTGGCACATCAAAATTAAATTACATTTTCTTTCCAATATATCAGTTTTTTTGAAAGAAATGTAACCATTTTTCATGCATGTTTTTTAATTCCAATCTTCATCAAATATCTATTTGTCAATGAAGTTCTTAAGATACAATATTTCTTCAAAGTAACTATCCGTGATATCAATTTCATTTTCTTTTAAATACATTATTGTCTTTTCAAAGTCTTACCATTGCAGCGAAGAAGTAAGATCCATCCATGAAAATACCTCAAATTTTATTAGTGTTACTCTAGTGTTGTAAATACTCCCGTGATGTTTTGTAATAATTATTGACTTCATCCTCAAATAATTTTATTGAAACAAAAAGCTGAGTATCGTCTTTTATTTTATTATATTCAATTTTAGTTTTAATTCCCAAAAATGTTGGTTTAGCGCGTCCTGAAAGTGTTTGTTCTAAATCGTTTATAATTTTTTTTACTTCTATATTGATAATATCAGATTTTTCTATTATTTTGATTTGCTTCTCAAATAAAAATGTTTGACAATGTAAAAACAAGAAATAAATTTGTGACAACGGATTGTTGAAAAAATTGACGATTGCTTTTGGTGGTTTCTTCGAGAAAGAAATTGTTTAGTGATTTCATAACTGTAATATACGTTCAATTGCTAGCAACAAAGACAGCCATCGAGTTTTCGAATGAGACTGTAAATTAGCATGTACATCAGCCTCCTCACAAAATTATTTAAGACGTAAGTTTTTTACAGTAAATATTGAAAAATCTTTATAAATTTTAAGTACTATATACTCCACGTAAACAGAAAGTACCTCAGCGGATGTAGATGCTGTATTATGTAAAATATGAGCAGGACAATCTATGTCTTCGATATCTTTAGGTAATATGAATTAAAGTTTAAAGTAAAGATTGTTTGTTCCATGTTTGTCTACTTGTAAATTGTAAAACTATTCACTGGTTATAACGTCATACGAAAATACAAAATCACGATAAATGAGAATACAGACATCACATGACGTTGGTTAGATTAGAAATAATGCTTGTTGACTGACGCCCGATGATGTATCATATTAGTATTTTTGTATATTCTAAATTTAATTAACCGTAATAGCACAGTTCAATTATTTTCATTAAAGATAAGATAAGATTGTCGAATGTGAAATTCATGGTTTTATAATACAAATATAATTTTTATAAAAATATAATTTAATATAATTATTGGTACTAATATAATTTATATACAACAGTGACTTTTGGAGGGTCTTGTGGGACGACCGGGACCAAAGTCATGAATTGGTGACATTTCCCGGTGAACCGGGACGTATAGTAACCCTAATCTAGATGATTAATCGTAATAATTCGTACGAAACATTTCGACCTGAAAAACGTACTACAACTATAGTTATATTATATTCGGTTCTATATAAGTTTCATATGCTAACATTCATGCGGTATAGACATGAATTTTATAAGTGCGTCGCATATATTTTAATAATATTTACTTTTTCCTGTCGATCATTTCTATTAAAATATTATGTAATGTATGCAATGATGATATTAACGATGAGGATGAGTTAAACTATGCTATTTATAATGGACTTCCACACTTAAGATGTGTGGAATTACGAAAATTTGCTTTCAGTGATCAACAGAAATGGTGCTGTTCAAAATGTAAATTCAGTAAAAATCCTAAGTCAAAAATAATTATAAAAAATACTACGGAAGATAATGAGACTCATGCAATCACCAATTGATCTTTTAAAAATTTAAGGGACTCAGTGAATTTCATGAGCGAACATTTTGATATTTTCAACAAACAATTTTATTAACTAATTCTATCTATGAAAGATTTGAGGGAAGAAAATAAAATACTAAAAGAGCAAAATAATGATTTACGTAATGAATTTAATTTGCTATCCAAAAAAGTGAATAACTTAGAACAAAAATTACTTGATAAGTTTTTTTGAAATTGTTGGGGTCCCGAATATAAATAACGAAGACTGCAAGTTCACAGTGAAAAAAATTGCTACAGCTTTAAAGTGGAAATCAATGTTGCCAATGCTTTCAGATTTCAAACGAAATTTAATAAAAAACTAAATAAAATAGTAGCTGAAGTAACTATGAAACAATACAAAAGAGTCTTGATTAAAACCCACAGAAAACCCAAAATAACAGATGTTAGGGTTGATTCTATATATGTGTATATAATATCAAAATTCCAATTAATTTAATATATGTTTATAGGTCTCCCGATACTGATAATGATAACGTCATAAACTCATTAAGAAATGTTATGAATAGTTTACAAATTAATAATGAAATAACATTAATTACTTGTGATATGAATGTTTATATAATTGGTGGGCAAGAAAATAATATGTTATCTGAAAGTGCATCTATCTCTTTTATAAACGTTAATTTCAAATTACCTAAAGGTTTTAATCATTCATGTTTAGACCATATTTGTGTTCATAGTAATGAAAACATAGCGAATAAAATAAAATTAATGCTAGTGTAATACTCATTGATATAACGGACCATTTTAGGGTTTGTGTTTCAATTCCAAATAATACTATAATAATTTTGTTAATAATCAAATAATGTTTAGTAAATATAGATTATAATTATATTATAATTATATTAGTTAATGAAAGTTTTACTGGTGTATTTATTGTTTGTTGTATTTGTTGTACATATATCCTTCAAACTATTGTATTTAAATATGTTTTGTAAACACTATTATGTATAAAATAATACTTTTCCATTTTAAGAATATTTTTTGTAATCTTAAATTTAAGAGTTTAGATCCTGTTCGATTTTGTTGTATTTAAATTTAACAACTACTAAATTTATATAAAATTTTATCTCGCGTTTTTACATGTGGTACACGGTTTCGGAACGAAAAACAGAGAATGTGAAATAACGTCACTTTAAATATAAAATATGCTGTACACCGGTCGACTGGTGTATTTATGTGTACATGGAAGCTAGTTTGTTATGGAAATGGTAGCTCCTACCGCCACAATTTACATCATAGATTTGATATCTGATGAACTGTGATGAACCCACCTAACGAAATGGAATGCCTAGTCAGAGCCGTGCCGTGCTGTTAAGATTTGGTGCCTAGGGCAAAATTAAAAATATTCGCACCCTATTTTATTTATCATTGATCATGAATCATAATGCATTTCATTTCTATATAATTTAATTTACTTTTTGCAATTTATTTCTAATATTTATTTGAAAATAAAACTAAAGCTGATTGTAATAGTAATTATTAAACCATATTATTGGTATAATACCAATAGGCAATAATTAGTATCTGATTTTTATTTACTTTCACTTATCGCACCCCGCGTGTTTAACGTGCAGTCGATTTTGAGATAAAGAATACAATAATTTATTAGAAAGCCAAATAATACAAGAATAAATTGTTGCAGTTGTCTAAGTGCTATTACTCGAACATAGTCGAAAATATTTTGTTCAGAAAAATTTGTAATGATCCAAAATAATTATATAACAATAATCTTTCATGTATATTTTATTTATTTAAAGATTAAAATATTATAAAAAAGAAATTTTGGCGCCCCTTTATACCATGCTCCCGGAACGTATGCCCTCTAGGCCCTCCCATGGCATGGCTCTATGCCCAGTCCTTGGTAGATTTCGCCATGAACGGTTTACTTCGTACAGTACTTTTTACACACGTTTTTGAACCTACGAAACGCAACAATTAGCATTATTCTAACGCATCGTATTATTAATTTAAATTTTTTTAAATTTATTTTTCCGGTTGCACCGCCAATCGCTGCCGACCATAGCACAATTGATTCCTCCATACGGACAGGTAATGTTAGGGATGAATGAGAGCCAACTCGATCGTCGGCCGATCAATGTATCGCGAACAAACATTAACGTTCGCGCGCAACAGGTGGCCGCAGACTGAGGTGGAACAAGGGATTCTTACGCCCGGGAAAAATGTTAAAATTACGCCCAACCATGAACTACTAACCGAAAATGTTTTTCTAATACATAACGTACAATCATACGAGTTCTATACTTAATATCAGGACTCAACAAAAGTAAAAATATTGAAAAAGTTGTTAATAACTACAAAAATTACACCCTCTAAAATGTTGCTCCCGAGGTTAAACTCCCGTCTTCCACCCATTGGTTACCATAACCTAACCATGGCCGCAGAGCAGGAGATATAGTGACGAACGCGTCGTTTGCATTACGGTTATAATATTCGCGTGCAACAACGATACCGTAAGGAAAACCACGTGGCAAACAAAAGCGATTATCCCGACGAAAACGATTGTGTTCCCATGCGGACGCGTACAATAACGTTGTCGCCGTGAACATGGCGAAACATTCCGTCGGATCAACTGTACACGGTCTGTGTTAATCGCTTTCAGAGTAGTTTGCGGGCAAAGCTTTTAGTAAGACAAAACGCGACTGTTACGCATTTCGTCGTGTGATTTTTACTAACGGCCGCCGAGCGGGTGATGCGTTCGTGTTCTCGAATAAAACAACGGTGTAACTCGCTATTCACGCTGAACGTCTTGAACTTTTATTATTTATTTTTTCCTCCCTTTCCTCTCCCCTGCCCCCGTCGAGGATTATTTTTTTCCACCACCGTCTCGACAAAATTTCTCTCCCCTATATAAATATGGTATATATTACATATTAAAGTATATTTACATTGTACACGCTTTGTCGTCGTGCAATTTGAATTTCATACAACATCGCGATACGATTCTTTTTAAACCCATTTCACCGGGCGGGAAGATTTTTAATATCGACATTGTTTGAACGTACGCATTTCATGTTTGTCGCGGATCCGATGCGCTAGGCTTTTTCTTTCGTCAAAAATATTTAACCACTAGTGACTTGTACTTTATTGTATTATCTTTATAAATAATGACGAACCGAGTTCAAACCTGATTGCAATAAATCGAATCGAAATGATTAGTTCGTTTATGTGAGATTTTTTAAGACACAATATGGAAATAATATGCAATACAAAAATGATTGATACAATAAATTTCATAATATCCGCACTCTAATAACGTGGCCAGATAAGTGGAGCACTATGTGATGGTCTGTAATCGGATCGCCAACCTATGGCCGAGGCGTTTGCCAGAGCCTATAGGATTTATTTTTATTTAATCATAATAAATTGGAAATAAGGAGATGTCACCAAACAAATAAAATTATACAACAAGAGAAATAAAAAAAAATTAGTATATTATCTTGATACCGAGAAAGCTAATTCGGGCGTAAAACTCGGACGAAAATAAATTAAAATCAAAATAAATTTACCGAGAATTAATGCTTATAATAATAATGGTGGTGATTGCTTCGTGAGGGGCCGTAATCAGAAACGGACCCATCATTCTTCAGTTATGTCATCATAAATAATAATAATCCATAAATACAAAATAATTTAACACATACAGACAACTACACAATAAAAGAGGGGATACCGGCCAAAGTATAAATAATAATAAGAATAATACAAAATATATGCATATCATCCTCGCCCGTGTTCTTATGGCGTGGTCCCGGAGACACATTGAAAAAATCTTCTTCTCAGTCCCTATGTTGTTTTTTCAACGGAAAAAATAAAGACAAAACGTATACATACAGTCGTTGTATCTCTCGTCTCGGCCATTCTATTTTTATTTTGATAACCGGTACCGCTGTACAGTGGACATAATTATAATAATCGTGTGGAGTTCCGGTCGATTACGCAAAAACGGGTATGTAGATGGTAAAAAGACGAGTCGACCGGAATACATCATAATACGCTTAGAGGTATCTTGATTGTGAACACTCGGGACGGATGGACTTGTCTCCTAATGAATACCGTCCGTGGTGTTTATAAAAACTTTTGTGGCTAACTGATTTCTTACCTTACAAACTTAGGTGAATATTTTCGTGAACTATACGTTGCAATATTAAAAAAAAACTAATTATGTGATATTCAAAAATACATTACACCTTTACAGCACCAGCGATAGATGTACTTATAGATATATTACAGTAATTCTCGGTAATCCATAATCCAGCAGTCGGTATCTCATCTTAAAATTTTGTTTCAAAAGCATAATTTCAATCAAAAAACCAATATCAATTGATCATTTAGTTTTTAGACCTGTACGTACCATCAAAATATTAATTCAGAGTAGATTATAAATCAGTATCTATTATTTATAAGTTTAAATTAAATAAATAAAGCCGTTTTAATAAATGAAAATGTGTTTTTTCGTAAAATTTCATTAATTCGGCATTTTCGTTAATCCGTTAATCGTTATTCTTCTGGTCTGACTTCTTTCTGATTATCGGGAATGTAATGTATATAGTATTATTATAATATGGTATTTTCGGGATACATCATCTGTTCATAAAACGAGATATTATGACATAAATAAACTTTGAATTTCGACTAGAGTACAGCACCCACAAAGTGTTCGATAAAGTGAAGAGTTATACAATAATTGAAATTACGTACAACACAAATATTATAATGCTTTTGTTGTGTTTTAATATATTTTCATACATTAGATATATGACATGTGACATTAATGGTTTTTGGTTATGATGAGCACTTAATGAACGATTCAAAAAAATACTTGTTTATTATGTTGTTACAAAAATGACTTAATACCATAATAGTAGATTTTAATGACACGATTGCAAAATACGTTTCACTCAATTAAATGATGTCGAATAATAATTGTTTTAGCTCGATATTACCCCTTGTATTTTCGAAAATAATCACAAATATATATATTTGTATCCAGAGAGTTTCAGACAATCTAACGTTTTTGATGACCTTGTACAGTCTGATGATTTTTTCACGAGAAATATGACCGCTAAATAGGTTGGACATATTGTTAGAACGAAATTTTAAAGATGCATATATCTGAGGGACGAAGTCCTCTATAATAATGTGATTATTTCCATCATGCCATTACCGAAGTAAATGCTGATAGTTTATCATAACACATTTTTCCAAAATCTCGCTTTCATAATTTTAAATTTGACTGTTTTTACATTTTCAAACGATCGCAATGGCCATTATTCCGTTATCATTAAGATCAAAAACAATATTATTAGTCACTCGTCCGCCATACGGGGGAGGAATAACTATACCAAATGTAAGATATCCAGACACATTTTTAAAATTGAATATTTAATGGATTTTTTTTTTTTTTTTTACTAAATAAAAATAAAATTTTCTGAACGATACACCGTCGATGCACGACATGTGAAAATGCAATTTGCAATTGTACTGTTTAACCACGATGTCGATCGAATGGCGATTATTTGAAAATGTTGACCACTCAAATGAAATATTAGAATCATTTGCACACAAAACGCAGATGTCCTACTCTCTCATTTTATTTGTTTTAACTTTCACGTGTATACGAATTTTCGACCAGATGATTTCGGAGCTATTCCGTTTTGGTTACGATATTTCCGTCAACAATAATATCTAAGTCTATAAACTCGCAATAATATAAGTAATAAGTTGAAAAAGCTCAAGAAAATAATGACTTCCAATCTTAAACCGTTGTTCGTATATAAATATATAAATGTATATAATCGTTATCCATAAAAAACAATATTAAATATTTATAAGCTTTATTATATATAAGCTTTATATCTGCAGGATTATAAATCAAGGATTTTATTCGCCGCATCATAAAATTTTATTAACTAATTTCATAACGTTATGAAAAAGACGTTTCATATTGGCGAGCAATTGCGATGGCTGTTAAGCATGCGAATAAAACAGTTTGATATTAATTAACGACAATTTAATTTATTTTTATTTTTCTTTGATAGAGCTGCACGCCTAAATCTTTGCCTTTTTTTCAGATACGATATAATATAATTATTAATTGAGTACACCGTCTTTATATTATATGAAATAACTAAAATAAGTTTTCTCATCTGAACCCTCCCGGTGGTATACATTTTTCCCTATAGTAAAGATGTGCTGGTATTACTAAATTAAAAAGCAAAATTGTTTATTTTTCGATAGAGCAAATAATTTTTCGGCCTTATCACGTCGTTCTCCAACACTGTTATACTATAGAAAGATTGCGTTATGGCAAAAATAAATTCTGATTTTCTATCTTAAATTATGAGTAATTTCCAAATCCATTCTCTTGGATACTTTAATCAATATGTACGTCGTGTTCACTCGCGATGTAATTAACAATATTACAAGGAATTTAGACGTGGGATTTCGACGTGTATTTTTTTTTAAATTTTTGTTTTTTTTTTTTCACCTATAATCATGAAGCTCTGTAAGGAGAAAATATATTCCTGTCGATGTTGATTATTTTAAATGTAGTTTACGTTCTACGTGCATTGGTTAATCTTAATTTTTTTTTTTTTTTTTTGGCTCTTTTCTCACTTTGTTTACAATTTTCGATTTTTATTATGTAAAAATATTTATGGAAAAACTCAAAAACACGTTTAGAACATGAAATGAAAACTTGTACAAGTTAGAACTGTTACAGTTAAAATTTTGTATTTTTTTTATTTATTTATTTTTTTTTTTTTTTTTTTTACAACATTTTCAAATCGCTTTCGATTAATATCATGTTTCTCAATACGGTCTACAATGCGTATTCGAAACATCGAAGTCGTTTTCGAGTTTATTTTTTTTTTTTTGTTTTTTTCTCTTTCTTTTTTCCACCCTCCGAAGCGTTACCCGAACTGGATCCGCGTACATGGAACCATATAATTTACACTCGCACGATTTATACACTATTACAGCCTTTTAACGCTTGCGACCGGACAACGGCCAAGGGTGTTAGCGGAGGGTAGGAGGGCAACGTAATAAATTATCCCAGTCTGTCCGAGGGCGCCGTATGTATTTGAATACCGAGCAGCGAAGTCATTCCATCCATTTCGGTTTGCAATGAGAGGGATCGTCCCGGGGAAAGAGGTCAGGCAAGAGGAAAGAACAACGAGTTGCTGCACGAAAACAACACTCTGACCGCACACGGACGCCTACACGTAGCGCTACTACGTGATCGTCGTCAGCGCCCACACCATGAGCAGTGTTGACACTTATCTAGATAAATTGTCTAGATAATTATTTAACTATTTTGTATCTTACCTAGATAAATAACTTAATTTTATCTAAAAAATTATCCAAGATAAAAAATTCATCCATCTAGATAAATTTATTTGGATAAATTAGTTTCTATACGAAAAAAGGAATTTTTCTTCTTCTTCTTTTTCTTAGGCTTGAAACAGACCATTAAGGTCTAATGTCGCTTCTACAATACCTCTCCATTGCATTCTATCTACTGCCAAATTGATGTTATAGGTTGGGTCCACTCGTCGAAAAAAGGAATTACATATTTTAATTAACAATAAATTTTTTTGATAAATAATATTTTGGATTTTAATTGTTAAGTAATCTTAGTAAAAAATTGTATGTTCATAATAATATTATATATTAAGTATTATTTATTATTAATCTTTTCGTTAGAGGCCCGGAACTAAGTGCTTAAATGTAGAGTATACCTACATTCGTTGTATTGTTGTGTTGGTGACTCGTCGACCATCATTATGTCCTACCCTAGCAAATATTTAAATGACACCCTGATTGTAAGGATAAGTAGGTGTTAAAAAAAATATCTTTTTTTTTGTATCGATAAAAAAGTATATATATTTTATCTTTATCGAGATACATTTTGATTTAGTTATCAATTATCTTAATCTGGATAATTTTTTGTCATACTATCTTTATCTTTATCTAGATAAAAAATTACTTACCTAATCCCAACACTGATTATTGCGTTAGTACGGCGTTTGCACGAGTCGATACGAGAGCTAATAGACGCGCGTTATTATTGATGCGATGTCGCTCCTGAACGGACAGGCGCGTCGGGGA
This sequence comes from Sipha flava, assembly GCF_003268045.1. NCBI lineage: Eukaryota > Metazoa > Arthropoda > Insecta > Hemiptera > Aphididae > Sipha > Sipha flava. Next base: position 951,807 of record NW_020273617.1, on the reverse strand, counting down.
AAAAAACGAAATAATACATTTCACCGACACCATCCGATGGGAGTATCACGTCATAATATATCATGTTTATTTATATACAGCTGCTGTGTGTACGGTCGGGACGTTTTCCTCCCGCGATGTCAATCCGGTAACGACGAGACGAAATAAATTATTTATCGCGCGAAATACGGTATACGGATACGAAGGTTTCTCTGGTTACGCGGCACGTATCGGAATCTCACGATTCCCCTGAATATGCGTCCATCTCTCCGGGCCGGAATAATCGTATTCCGTGGTTTTCATTCGAACGCATTATGTTTTTCAGATATAGCAAGAGTGTAGTTTAATCGTTTAACGAACAACAATTTACACTGTTTTCCGCGTTACACGAATATGTATCAAAGTAGTATAAAAAGGGGGCTTCTGAGTCCATTTTCAAGCGATTTTACTTTATAATATAGACTTTATTTATGCTTTCTTAGTACAATACTATAGTACATATCATATTGCAGTACTGTTTTACGTTGATACATTTTTTTATATAGCTTTTTTTATTTTACATGTATGTGTCAGTTCGCTATAAACCGCTACTTTCGATAACATATTTGTTTTCGTATAAGTTCGCCATTTATCCTTCTAAATAAGACGATTTATTACGATGTATGAAATTAATTACACAAGTAATTTTAATAAATTGTTAAATTCGGTTAAAACTATAAAATTTTCATAATAAATAAACCAAACAAATAACTATTAGAATGCTCATTATATATGTTCAGTGTATTCTTGTAGTAAATAATAAATATTCTATAAAAGAGATGTTCGTAGAAGATATAACCAACATTGGATATTTAAGCATACATCAATTAAACAAGATACGAAATCTCAAAGCGTTGACATATGGCTGAAGAGATGCTATCATGGGATTTCTCTTGCTTGCGGAAACGTAGAATATGAAAAACTCAACCAGATTTCAAAATCGTTAAAATTTAACTATATGTATGCGAAAGGATTGCAAAAACAGCAGATTTTACAAAAATTCAGAAAAAACATTTCGGTGATCAATTTAGAAGAATTGGGATGTCCACGGCTAAACCAATTACAAACCAACGATACTTTGCTTTGTTATATTTATCACAAAGATTTAAATTCTAAATAATGTACGTTTTATAATGTATTCACATTATGTAAATGGTTTAATAATAATGTTTAACACTGTTTACCTTTGTGTTTATAATTTCGATTTCTACGTTTGTATATCACTTACGGGTTTAACGACAATTTTGAATGGCTGATGAAATTATCTTTCGGGATGAAAGTAATTCAACAGCGGACAATCCTATAAGTAATAGAGCCGGTTTTGAAATTTTTCAAGAATTTCGTGAAAGATTGAATGCTCTGCAAACGTTTTCAACGCCTATAATAATACATAAAAACGGTAAGATAATAAAATATATATTTAAATAATAGTCTTGAAAGATTCTTTCGATCTCGTCAAACATTTCCGTTCTCTCTTAAAATAATTATCTACCGTCACCATAATAACACACCTTTACGAAAACAAATAAATTTATCTTGTGACATCGTTATTGATATACCTAAGTTATTTTAAGTATTATAAATGTATTAAAAGTAATACTTTTAAGTTTATTATTAGTGCTTTTTCATATGCAAAAATGTATATTCCAATGGTCGTCAATATTTAACACAAAGGATTTTAATTGATTTTTATTTGAAACGTAATATAATTAGTGTTTGTAAATTTCATGAAATATAACATTGTGAAATATAAATGTATATAAATATATTACTTTCAAATTTTAAATCTGATATCATGGCACCAGAAACGAATTTATTTTGAACTCTGCTATATTTAACAATAATAAAAAAAATTTGCAAATATATTTATCTCTAAATATTCAGACATATTATAATAATTGTTAAGATCCATGGAAAATAGTAACAGAATAGGTACCTATACTGGTGTACAATATACGTATACATTGTATAGCATAAAATTAAAAAAAAATACTAGGATTTGTATTCAAATACTTTGTGAGTATTCGTAAAATACATTTTTATAATAGTATTTTAAAAGTATTTTTAATACTTTTTATTCGAATACTAGCATAAGTATCTTAATACTTTTTCAAAAGTATTGTTTACAAACCGTGTTTACGGTTGGACACGTAGGTACGCATAAGTTTCAGTATGAATTCGCAGTAGCCTGTAAGATCTAAAATTCCATGGCCGGATAAAATGGTCGCTTAAAAGTCTACCCAAATTTAAAAATGACAAAATATAAAAGGTTTCATACAATTTTAAAAACGTGTTGTGATATTATTATTATTAAGTTTTTTCAAAATGAAAATTTATCAATAATGATTATATCGCTTCGGGGTTTTGGAGAGAAGAGCTCTTATTATTTTAAAATACACGTAAAAATGTCGAATATTTAATTTTTTGTTAATTAATTTAAAAAAAAAAATAAAGAGGGTCATTATAAAAAAAATCCCAAGTAAATCAGAATTTTCTGCTAAAGTTTGATCATAAATCTGCAAAAACGTGGAACAAACGAACAGATCAATATGAAATAAAAAATTGGTTAGTGGGGAGGCTAAGTCCTTAGGCCCCTCCTTCCTTCAACGTTTAACATCTCAGAAACGGATTAAGCATAAACGACGGGAATAAAAGCACAAACAAGCACAAACGAAATACAAACGACTGTAAAAATTTGAACTCGATAGTCCAAGGTAGTGGGGGGCTGAGCATGTCCCTAGCCCCCTTCACCTTGAAAGTTCGATAACTCGGAAACGGGTTAAGCACAAACGACGGGAATAAAAGCACAAACAAGCACAAACGACTGTACAAATTTGAACTCGAAAGTCCGTGGTGAGGGAGCTGGGGACATGCAGCTCACATCTCCTCAATTTTTAGCCAATGCTAAAATACCTCTCACAAACAATGATTGAATAGGATTGGATAATAAGCGAAACGTTCAAAACAATTGATTCAGCTCTTCATAACAACATTTAGTTCAATACGGTATGTTTACGTTATTATAGCAATACCGATAACAACTGTGTCAACAGCTTGCACGTGGTAGTTAAGACTTATTAGTACACAAGACGTACAGAATGCAAAAATGTATATGCCAGAATAATGAAATATAACGTCTTCGAATAGTTAGCTAGTTGATCACGAACTGACAATATTTGGCGAGACGATACGTTTTACGAGATATTCGTGTCATTATAAATAGAAACGGTTACATAGTGGAATTGAAAGATAAAAAGAAAAACGTTAATCAATTATTGAAAATCGTATGGTTAAAACGGCAATCGAAAACGTACGAGTCGTCAACGACCCCATTCAGAAAATCTCCAGTTCAGATTATTTTACAACTTGAAGTCGTGTAACGGTTCCATTTAAGCAACGACGATTAAGTCGGTTTACGACCAATAAACCGTAGGGTTTAATATGCTACATACTATCCATCCACTGTATTCACGTCGTGTAAGATGCAACTCTCTAAAGTTATTTACTTCGACGGCGCAACCCTCTACGTGATGTATAACCTGTTTGTTCGGTGATGAATAATTGGCGAGTTCCTGTTAAAATGTCACGACCTTTTTAGAGGTAGTATCCCCTGGGTCGTACATCGCTGGATAATTTCATATTCATCGTTGTGAATTGTTACAATAGCATTACGTTATTCCGTGTTATGCAACTCGTTACGAGTCTTGTTAGATGGTTAAGGTACTCCGTTTTTGATACGTTATACGAATGACACATAGAGCTCGGGGTCTTGAAAACAATGTATAATAAAATATGATTTTTTCCTATTGGAATATAATTGGTTTCTCAGCGCACAACTATGGAACTAATAAAAATATATCATTACTTGTATAGTACGTTCCTAATCCGCACGATTCGACTCCGGTAGGTATTGCACTTAAGAAATTTGGTAGAATGTATTGTAATCACATCATAGTATATATGTTAATGTATGCACGCGTTTATCTATAAAACATTGCCGGCGCATAGTCTAGGCCCAAGAAGTTGACAATTACTAAAAGTGTATCAGATCCATATCAACATTTTATATGTTATTTCTAATAACTCGACAGTGAAATGTTACAATTTTCAAAAGCTTTTTTGCCAACATTCTTAGGATAAGCTGGAAAACTTCATGTAGCTCACCCGAAAATTCTCAAAGCTTAAGAACCAACTCCAAGCAATAAACGTTTATGAGGTTTGTAGGTGACTTACAAATTTAAAATTTTCAAATTCTTTCAAAATCTCGGTATAGATTTACCCTATTTTTCTCCGCACATTTTGTAGTTCTGTAAATTATTATGCGATACTATTTACGGTTTTAACTGGTCCAATCATACCATCACGTAACTGCTGGTCTGAACCCAATTTAAAATATTTGGGACAACATAGCGATATTACTGGGTAAATTTTCAATGAGAGAATAATATATTAAAGAAGTGTTAATTATTCTATACCAAGACACAATATTTGCCAGCGCATTGATTTTTTAAAAATTAATTAAATTTTATACCCGACTACGTATTAATTTATTAGTTTTTTATTCGCTTTTCATAAAAAAACAAACTGAATAAAGTTTTATCTAATGTTACGTGCAGTAAATTTTTAATAATTGGAGCTTAAAGTGTGACCATTCCAAAGCTTAAAAGCTTATATTGTCTGACTAAAAATAATCGTTAAAAAAAAAATGTATATTAGACATTGATTTAATCGTGAAAAATTGTTTTAAAATTGAAACAATATTATACTAACTTGGATAGGAAATATCATGTTTTCAAATTTAAAATTCTAGGTTCTAAAATACAGTACTTCTTACAGAGTTATGGCTATAACGTTTTGTATTATAATAATCATTATATTTATAATACGTGGTTCAACAATATTTATGTATTAAAAGTGTGATAACAAAAAGGTGTAAGACATTGCATGGTGCAGCGGTACTCTATTAATATTATATTATCTGTAAACAATACAACATATTAAATCGGTATCGTTATCGTATTATAGATCATCTTTGATATCAAATAAATATAAAAAAAAAATTAAAAATATGTTTAACGACCAATTGTGTACATTACTTATGCGCTGATGGAATAAAAAAAAAAAAAAACTGTTATGTTTGCGTCGGACTTTGATCGCGAACCGTATTGAAACGTGTCCGTCGAACTCCAATGATATAATTAAATCGTAATGAATGTGCGTGTCAAGGATCGCAAAACGAATAATAAGATTCCACAGCATGTGTACGCTGCACCGTCCGTTATCCTCTAAAAGTGTCATAATAATATTATTCATCTCATCGACACAGTCTTTAATCGCCAAACGGAAATGATTAGAACGGCAAAGCCTTCCAAAAAAAAAAAAAAAAAAAATGCATCTCGCGACCGATTTCAAGCGTGTACATTGTTTCAGCTGCTGACGAACGATTGTATTCGTGTGAAGCTTAAGATTTTTTTTTCGAACGCGAGACTATTTCAACTAAAACTTTTGCAACCAGGTTTTCGGTTCACTACACCCTCTGCACGTATTCCATCGAGGTCAACGAAGGTAATTTCCCGAACGCTTTTTTATCATTGTGGGTAAACTATCCGTGGGCGATCAATTTTTGATCAATTTTTGCCGAATGAGTTAACTTGCATTTTACCCTGTTCATCGTCACGTTCGATGTCCGTTCGCATATATTACGGGATCTTACGAAATCGAAATCAACGTGGCACGCACACAGTACAGCGGATTGGAAAGCGAATAGTAATCACGATACAAATACGAAGGGACAAGGAAAATTTACACATATATGTCAATCAACTTATAGAACAAGTTTTCGACCGGCGCATTTTCTTTCAGTTCTTATGAAAAAAAAGTATAATCGTTGAACGGGTAACAAAATCTTCTGTAGTGCTGATGTATGCGTGTTATATTTCGATCTCTCGTATCACGTACATTATTTGATGTGACATGCAATGTGCAATGTATCCGTTTCAAAGCCTTATTAGATCGATATTTATAAAAAATATTTTCTTTTACTCCGTTGGTTTGTTGACCAACATGCTTTTAGAAATGTAAAAGTTCACATAAAATATTGTCCCCGGGGAATCATTTTTGCTGTCGTTCTCAAACAGGAGATATTATTATTACACTACGTCTAAAAAGCCCTAGAATTTCAAAAGTTTTGTGACTTTTTAAGCCAAACTGTCTGTCTTTTCACACGTTCATAATCCTTAAAACGAAGATACGGTGGAATTTAACGGAAATTCACGCTTATCCTATTCGCACTTTTTTTCTCCGTCGCGTCATTTGTTTTGTCGAACATATTTAAGAAACATATTAGGTGTTTCTATCTCATGCGTTGCGAATAATATTACGTGGAGCAGTTTGAGTGAATAGCGAAAATAACATTCTGTTTGATGAATTAAAAATACACAGCTGTTAATGCTTGGTGTTTGATCAACCGATCGTGTACTACAATAGAAAAAGAAAAACCTTTGCATTAATCTAAGTTATGTCATCATCAATTATATCAGTTCAGTATTTACTTTAAATAATAATTTAGAAATTAAAATGGATTTTAATCTTTTTTTTTTTTTCCAAAAACGTGAATTTCGAAAAGATTAATTAAAGTTTTTAATGAATACAAATGATTTATTTAAAACAAATATTTCTAATTAAATCGAAAAAATGCAAAACATGTTCACTCAAAGTCTCAGTAAATATATATCACGGTTACGGGAAGGAAAAGAAAAAGCGCAAGAATATAAGAATATTACACACAAAAACAATTTTTCGAGATTTTTATGACGTGTTGTTTGTAATAAACGTAGAAATGTTTTCATGTGGTTAGGTAGTCAGAAATGTACCGGATAAAACTATTATCAACATCTCTCGTTTATTTTTAATATTGTACCATAACGTTGATGCTTCAATATGTATATATTCTTACATATTTATAAATAATAATGAATAAGTTGGCGCTAAAATATTATGCGATTAAACATGTAAAAATATTATTCTGACTTGAAAATGTATCTAAATTCAGTATATCTTGAATGAAAGATAATAAACACAGTAAGGACATCTGATTGTTTAGCTTATGAGTAATCATGTAAATTATGTCCTGGAATTATATCCATAACCAAGTTAATATTATGCGATATTTAGAATTAATCCGAACACTGTGGTATTGTTGACTATATTAATTTTAACGCTTAAAAATAATCAAAATTTATCTTAGAAATACAGAAAAATAAAAATAATGAAGACTGAGAAATTTTTAACAATTATACATTTTTAGAATCAATACAAGGGTTTTAAGATAAAATTATGTAGATATCGGAATTCAAATCGAAAATTTTAAAATAAAATTGTTAGAAATTGTTACGAAAAAGTTCTAGATTTTCATTAAATACAAAAATAAATTAAATAAATAAAAATTCGTGCACGAAGGTCGTAAAATATGCTATACTTTATTCTTCGTGGAGGATATTCTAACGACTGTATCTGCAGTACACATATAACGATTAAACTTATATTTATATATATTAGATTTAATAAATTACAAATGTTTATAATTTCATAAGTAACAATAAACCTTATTTCTATATTAATAAATTATCTTGACTAAACCATGAAACAACTTAACTAAATTGCATCCCATATGTATACTACTCATGAGTAACACACGAGATTAAATCCTTTTAATTTATATCGCAATCAATTGAAAGTTATTGATTATTGATTCTATTAGTGCAGAAATCCGTTTAGATCTATTGCTGTTTTTTCACTATTACATCATCAACGAGTCACTTCGTGTTATGTGATTTCACTCTTCGAATATATATCTGTCTATGGTATATCTTTACCTACCAAACTTAAGAATTCAAACGATCATAAGTTAACCGGTTACAGAATCGCTCTCAGAGTTCCAGTAGGACTACTGCATCTTTTAAATCTTGTCTTCAACAACCATAAATTGACCAGTTACAGATAGGACAGAGGAATTAGGCTATCGTGACTACTCAAAAATAAAACAATAATTTACACATGGTATTGAAATTATTTTTATAAAATAAGATATACAAAATCATGGATCTCCAATACATAAACAAACATACGCGTCCCTATTGAAAACCCGCATTTCTCTCTTATCGTTGTAATGACGTTCTGAAATATAATATTACAAATTGCTACCCCAGTTAATTTGCTTCATTTAGCTTATAATATTGAATATGATTCTGTGGTGTTTATGATAAATCTTATTATTACTATTTTAGTATTATTATATTTAATTTGTATGTGAAAGATTAATTAATTAAGAGTAACACCAAATATCCTACAATATCTAAGAAACTGCCTCCAATATTTTACTGGAAGTCTAGTAATGTTAACTGTGTATATTAATTTTATCCCTGAGCAATGGAAAACTACTTGTTCGCTAAACTACAGCGCGCATGTGTACAAAATTAATAAACTAGTGTGTGAAGTACAAATTTACTTGTCCGTATTTCAAATGACATTATGTGTACGTATGTGTGTGTGTGTGTGTGTGTGTGTGTGTGTGTGTGTGTGTATGTGGAACTAATACAATTATTGCCATCGAACATTCGCGAATCGTAATACGATTAAACTAAGGAGCGGTAGTTGGGAGCTTACGCAAGAACATGTCGATTTCGGTATGCATTAAAACTACTTAACGCAATGGAACACAAAGTGGTATGTACACTGAACAGTGATAATTAATAAAAACTCGGCCGTTTCGAAGCCACAAAAAAAGTTAAATAAATAAAATAAAATAATCCGGGTTATACTTGTATAACATTATATTACTATGGTATATCGATATTTTCGAAATGGAAGTTTCACGTAGAATAAATTATACGTATCTCATTTAAAAAAAAGAGTCTTTAATATTTTCTCTTCCACACATTTGCATAGTATAACTTTCAAAAATTAAATACACATCTCTGAAAACGAAAAAAATCAGCGATACAAATATGACGGTGGTTTAAAATTCAACGGGTATAGGTGATAGAAGCTAGCTCTAGTTGAATCATATTATATTGTTTTAGGTGTATAGATTTTGATAGTTAACAAACAGTACAAATTAATAATTTGGGGCACTTGACTACGATACTTTGAGTTTTGGATGATTCTATTATACCTTCAGTACAATAGTGTATAATAATAATTATATACACGTGTGTTTATTACCAACGTTACGTTGAAATTATGTTGATTGTGTACTAAAAATGTGTATAATTATAGTGCGTATCACTATAATATTAATGAAGTAATACATGGACTGTGAGAACTATGAACTATTCTGTCGTATACGAAACGCCTCTAATTTCTCTTTTGTATAGTACGCTTTTCATTCCAAATAACTAGTAAAAAAATCAATCATTGTATTCACTGAACATCTGGGACACATTTCGCGTTTTCTCGGGTACGGAATACGGAAATCTATTGTTGGCACTGATCGGTACAATTTGCTACTGTAGTAGACAAGTGCAAATCATATAGTGTTAGAGCTCTTCAAAATGACATTATGAGCGCTTATGATTTGAAACGAGCATTACCTATGGCAGTGCAGTTATCTTGGGTGTTTGTGGTTAATAATTTGGATTCAGACGAAAACACAAACCGCGTAAATAATATGCACGTTTCGAGCTGATCATTTGCTGCCCGCGCTCCTTTCGATTTCGATTCTGAACGGTCGAATCGCTTTCTACACCAATTCCACCCGGATTATAGTTGAAATTTTGATATCCATATATCATGCGACAAAAGCGGTAATGATGTAAGTTTTGTCGGTGAAATTAAACGTGTTTCTACACGTTTCAGGAGCCCGTAATACGGCTACTACAGGATTTTCGGTGATTCGGTCCGGTCTTCGTAGAAGCTTACCACAATTCAAGAACCGTTTACGCTTCCGCAAAAGAAACTTTTATGTATATGAAAATGATAGTGCTCGTAAAATCATGAAAAACGTGTTGTTTAATAATCATTGTGATAATGTTCTACTTAATTATATTTTATTACCATCTTGGTAGTGGTTCCGAAGTCTATACTAAATCATGATTTCCGTACGGTCTAACAAAGAACACGCTTCCGCTAAATTACGTTATCGTAAAATCTTTCGAGGACCATGTGATCTACACTAGACAAGGTATTAATTCTGTTTCTGGTTTGGTAATACTTACCAATATTTTAATAGAATATGTTGTGCTGGGAATAGTATGTGGCTCGATGGACACGTTAAACAGTGTAGTCTATAAGAAAAATATTGTAAAACCATTATCTGAATCGCATAATAAACACCCATATAGCGGTGAGTAATTAAAATGGAAAAGGATAATTTTTCCGACAGGTTTTTGTTATTAGATTTTTGACTTAATTATATTTCAAACGCAGACAACGTTACATGCATATTATTTCGAAAGGTATTTTATTTTTGCACAACGTCTGAACTAAAGTACATATAGGTGTTGTGCGGTTAAAGGGGTTTAAGGTGTATTAGACGATGAAAGGTTATGTATTATGCTGTACGTTGAGAAATTTCTGAAGTTAAAACTATTTTACGAAGCAAATACAACAGCTACATTGATTATAAAAAACAAACCGCAGTGTTATATTGAAAATAGAGCCGTGCGTCTACGTGCACAACAACAGCCGGTTATTTTCAATAAGATTAATAATTTGCTCGATCCATTGTTCAGCGCCCGCCCATGTTTATCGCGGCAAATGAGATAATATATTTTTGTACACCCAGTGCAGTAACGATAGCAACGCACCGATCGTGGTCCAATGGTTTTATGTCGGACGATTTTCCGTGTAGCTAACGATGAAGATCTGAGTCATATGTGTAATCGAAATCGACGAGAACAAGTACCACGTCACGATCACACACCGGTCTGGTGATCGATCGAAATGAAACGTTCCGTGCACACCTGTTTGTATTTTATTTTCTGACTCAATTACTAGACGTGATCAAAGGCGCAACTAGTGCCCAAATATCCGGGATTCCGAAATTTCCGAAAATAAAATCAATGGTGTTTCACTGTAGTTATAATAGATTGATATAAAAAAAAAAAAAAAACTTAGAGTACTAAATTCGAACTTATGGGTGCTGAAGATTCTCTTAAGCTCTCCTAGTCGCATCTATGAACGTAATACGTGCTGGATGCGTAGGTGGTACTACAAGATGCGTTCAATACCTTCAAACATTAGCCACACGATAGTTTGCCACACATTGAGTAACGGAAATTCATAGGGAAATAGGGAAGAAGATAGATTGCTAGCATTGGAGATTAAGTGTTGGCAAAGGTTATTGAGGATAAGTTGGATAGATCACGTAACAAATGATGAAGTATTCAGAAGAATTTGAGAAAAAAGAGGTTTTCTAAAACATTTGAAAAAGAAAAGACTGAATTTTATGGGACATTTCTTAAGACACAATGGGCTAATGACTAGAGTGATAGAAGGCATGATAGAGGGAAAAAACAAGAGGCAGACCGCTCCTATAATACATCAAACAAATTCACAAAAATACAAATGCAACATCCTATCATGACGTGAAGAGGAAAGCAGATAATTAAGACGAATGGAGAGTTGTTTTAAACCAACCGAATGGCTGTTGATGAAAAAAAAATACATAGCGATAAATGTTCGTATCCAACATTGGCCGCTGAAATGATTTCCGTAGAAAGCCAGTTTTTTCGACCAGCGTCAAAGAAGTGTATTCAGCATTAGAAACGATTTTCAACTGATACTCGGTATATGATTGCACGATTCCACGTATGTGGTCCTGTTTCCAGTCTTAAATTACCGTTCTCCGCTACTGTCTGAAGACTATAACCACTTCCTTGTGCGTCTTTTTTTCAATTGTTTCCGAATTAATAACTTACTGCGATATAGTAAAAATATACCGGCAACTCAGCTTCCATATTCATCATCAACAATCAACCATTGACGTTCCAATTTGACACCGGATCCATCGTTAGCTACTACGTGTAGTTGCCGTCCGTGAGTGAAACGTACGAAGCCATCGTTTGACCGTCAACATCGTGCAGCATACACTCAATACTCGTGGTAAAATACTTGGGCGTGTAACGGATTCCGTCTCTCCGAGCTACAGCGTGGGGGCGTGTGCACGGTGCGCACATAGAAGTAAAACACAACAACGAAAAAATAAAAAATAAAATATGTGGAGATTGATAAAAAAAAAATAAAAAATATAGAGCCGTTTTTTCGCGCGCGGAATTACGACACATACACCGCACGGTTTCATGACGATCACGGGTTGTTGCGTGGCTTCGAAAGAGTTCGCGCTGTATCGATTTTTCACTCAGCCATTTTGTCACGTACGTGAATGCAAAAAAAAAAACAAAATTAGTGTAAGTATAGGTACTATAATTTTGTACACGTGTGCCTAACGAACGTCGTGCGGGTACATGTTTAATGTTGGACCGTGCGACCTGTAAGACCGAATACCGTGTACCATTTTACATGTCCATCCCCCCGGGACATGTGTCAAAGGGACGAATGCGGACGACCGGTGCGTGTGGCCCTCAAAACGCATCGGGTTCGGTCGGTCGTGACACGTCAAGGAGTTATCCGAGGGAAGGAAATTCGACATCGTATTATGAAAAAAGAAAAAGAAATAAAAAAAAAATTAATAACAAATAAACACATCCTCGTGTTAAAATGCTCCATACATTTTTACAAAAAATTAATCGCGTTTTGTGATAAGACTTTTTTTATCGAAACTTCAACCTGTCCCGATCTTAACACGTAACCGGAAGAGGGTGCAAGTTAACGTAGTGTTGAAGCGGACTAGTCGCCCATAATGTTATACTTTTACGCAATTATGACGCGTACGGTAGCGTGGGGGTAGGGGGGAAGGATTTGATTCGAATGTCACCCGTCGACGACCATCTCTCTCGAACGATGTTGTTTGTATTCGTTCACAAATTATTCAGAGGAACAACGAAAACCTGCGAACATTATGTATACTGGTATAATGGAAATTGGCAAAACGAAAGTGTTCGATGAAGAACTGGAACAACGTTTTTTTTCCACTCCGATTTTCTCGATCTATACATAACAATTATTTCCATTTAATGTGTGTTTGATAATTTGATAAATTTGTTTAAAGATGTAAATTAATCATCCTCGCAAAACCATATTTTTGCAGTATATATTTATTTATTATACTTCGCGTATAATATTATTTCAATATTTAAGTACACCATCATTAAGAAAAATGTTGATTTTACACTAAAAAAAAAAAAAAATTTGTGTCAAAATGACTGATTACTTAGACAAAGATTTTTTTCACTACATTTTATGGTTTGAAAAACATAAGGAGTGTTATACGTGATCCATTTATCATGCGTTGACAACCAAAATAAGCAAATGATAAATAATATTTTATTGGAAAAAAAAAAATTGTTTTTTAAATGGTTATATTTTTTTTAAATGTTGCAAACAACAAATAGATTATGTTACAAACTTAATAGATGGTATGAATCGTGTATAGTAACTTCATTATTTTTAATAACGTCAGTACATTGATGTGACAGATGATAGTACGTTTTTATAAGGTTTTTGTTTTCTAATTTTTTTTTTTTTATTATTCATATATTACGTAGCAGAAAGAACTTGTCAGCGAAATCTTTACAATAGGCGACGAATCATTCATACCTTACTCCTAAAGAACGTATTAATTAACTCTTGGTGAATGCTTAATAAGATTTTTGCTGACTTAATCTTTCTGTCTCGTTTTTTTGCATAGTATATATGTATATATTTAGGTTCTTTATACTTGATGAATATATTTAAATTTATTCTTAAATCAACGTAGTATAAGTGTTTCCAAACACAGAAAAAAATATATATATACTTAAGGGCATATTTCAACATAAAAATTTAGATTTTCGAATGTTATATCTATCCAGTTCATTTATGAAACGGATATAAAATCAACGTCGGCAAATAAAATCAACATTAAAGATATCCTATTGTTTCAATTGTTCCAATGTTTTTGTATTCTTATCTAGTGTGCTACGAAAAAAAAACTGTATTAATTTCAAATCATCGGGGATGGGCGATATTAGTTTGGGGAAAATTCGGGTTAATGGTTTATGGATTGAGGGGTGGGGACGTGTATCAAACGAAATGATTCGCGAAATAAACGCCGTTATTATTCGGAAGAAAAGATGTGTTGGCGCAATCAGAAATGCATTATAACGTGACCATACGCATTTTGGTTTTTTAAAAATAGCCTTTTATATGATTTAAAAGTTATGTGTAAAATATTTACGCTTTAAACGTAAGCGATTTGTCTGTCCCTTTTCCCTTCTCCAGCTCACATGCGATCGTACCCCCGGATGGCCATATTAAACTCGGAATTTGAACGCGTTTACCAAAAACACACGTGTACGAGCGAGCTTTTCCATACACGTACATTGCCACCGCAACTGAGCGTGTATTATTATTATAATCGTTGTAACTAACAGCGTCACATACGACTTGGCAAACATGATTCCAACACGAAAGAAAGTGAAAGAGAAAGAGAGAGTAGATGAGATGGATAAACACGGCTTAAAATGGTTTATGGTGGGTGAGAGGGAAAAAAATCGAAACTAGATTTTAATGGAATGGTTTTTGATGAAACAATAATATGGTTTAATATACACGAACAAATACTAAATCGATGAAAATTCATCAACCGATTGAAATTATGACTCCTAGGTAGTGAGGAGGAATCCGAAATCCATGAATCAAGTATAAGCAATACTATAATTATTTTGAATGTATAATGTATCATGCTACGAATGTAATTGGACTACAATCTGTCACAAGTGCGTATTTACATTGGTAGCTCTGTGAAAATCGACATTCTAGATGACTAAAATATAATAAATATTGTATTTCATGGTATGTCTAGAGTTTAAAATACAATTTCCAGTTTTCGGTATCATTTTATTTTTTTGATCTGTGTATCGATAACATTACTATATTACTACATTACTATATTCAAACGATTCAAATGGATATCCTATTATGAGATAGACTCATTCCCAGGTCCTTGCCTTTGATTTGGAATAATTAGAGAACGAATTTGAATACAAATTACATTTTTTCTGAATGACCAAAAATATTGCATTCAGGGTTCAATTCATACATCAAGTAATTGTAACTTGAAAATATAACATTGTAGTTTTTTGCATTTTAAAGATTTTTTATTTTTTAGAGCATTTGTTGAAATTTTTATAGCATTTTTAAAGTCATTTTTATATATAAACACATACAATTTGTTAGAATGTGGTCAAAATTAATTTATTCATTCATTGAAATCATACGAAACACAAGGTTAGGAATTATAACGAATGCATAAATCTAAATTATATATTAATTTTTTAAAAATAATTTAGATGGTAAAAAGAATATAGGAGAAGACTTATAACACAATTATATAAATAATTAATAAGAAAAATAATTTATTCAATGTTAAAAATAACTTCAGAAGCACTTTTTTAGTGTATTATTAAAAATGTCTGTTACAAGTTCATTGAATCATATTTCTAAGGCAGTTCTTGTTTTTTAAAGCATTTAAATTCATTCCTCAGTAATAATATAATAGCTTTGACAAGTCAATACCGTAATATTTAAAAAAAAAATATTCTTTAATGTTTTCTATCCTTCAAAATGTGCCTATAAATACGTCAATGTTCATCCGATAAACAGCGCGTATGCATTATACCGCGTGGCTTAATGTATCTATTATTTAGATACTATACTATACGTACATGTGTATGTGCGTGTATGTACAGTAAATATTTATAAGTGTGGTTGCTCATAAGAATCCGGCACGTGGGTGTGAGACGGTAAGCTCACTATTCTTTGTCACAGCTTAAACCATAATTAATGTTTGGATTAAACTCACGCGCGCGTTAACTAATTATGGCAGTGGGATACGTTTGAAACAATAATTTTCGCTCGCTAACCCTTTCGAATCATGGGGTCGGAAGGGATTGGGATTGAGGCGATCAGGAACGGTTCACGACTACGACTACACTTACCCATCTACATACGGATATTTATATACGTACGCGTATTTATACATATGCACACGCTAAATCTATTATACGCGGCCACATTTACATACTATACCGCACGTATTTCGTATGATTCCGTACGTATCACGGTTCGATTGTTCTTGTCGTCGTTCAGTCCCCAGTTCGGATGTACGCGTACCTGTGCGCATAATATAATTCAGTGGGGTATGCACATGTGCGTTTAATATGTATTATGTGTGTACACCACTACCGGGACTAATACACGTCGTTTTTGTTGCAGCTGTTGTACAGATGCAAGGGCGGGAGCGGAAGCAGCAGCAGGACGCGAACGGACCGAAACCGAAACGTTTTACCGCGAAAACGAATCGGAATCTCAATAATGGCATTCTTTAATAGCTCACGTGAGCGTAAAGCACACGGAAATCCATCACAGTGTCGCGGGTGTTGGGAGGAAATATAAAACCAACAAATTCCTTTACGTGACACACAGATACCTGTACATACGTACGTGATACGGTTAAATATTTATAGGTTACGCGACGAGACCACTCGGTTAACGAAACCATTACAACGCGAGCACAATATTAAATACCACTCTGCATGTATGATCCGTTTTGTCGTTTTCCGTAAAAGTACTCTGCGCTCGGTTCGCAGACTCTATCACGGTTAGTGCAGTTAAACAGTTCTAAAAAATACCGACACAAACGGTGTCGTTACCTGTTCGCGAGGACGATTGATAAACGCCGTTGGAGATTTTCATATTTTCCGCGCCCTCTCTGCGTTTTTACATATTAATGTTGAACCGACGTGAAATATCAAATCTAGTAGTAGGCAATGTATAGACATGTTTTATCTGCTCGCGTCTGTATAAACATAATACTGTAACGATGTGTGTAAAACTCAATTATCTATGTTCATTACTTTTTCCGTTTAAAACGCTTAAAAATAAAGCTTGGCGTTTTTAAATAATAAATTGTTCTTTGTATTACTTTCGCTTTGCAACTTTTCCAAAACTTTCCGTTATTAATTTTTACTGACACTACGCTATTATGTTTTACATTACATACGTAGATAGTTACCACTGATAATTAATTAGGAAAACGCATAAAATAATTTTAAGATAACAACGAAATTTAAAAAAAACATAAATAGCATTAAATCAACAAACACTACATTATTCGAATATAGTCAATTAAGATCAGGGGCGGATCCAGACCAAGATAACAGATACATACCAACATAACGATTTTTAACGGGCACACATGATATAGTTATTTATATAGATAAAATTAAAAATATTAATTTTAATATAGGTTATTTATTTAAATAAAAAGTCTTAAAAAAAAAAAAAATTATATAGTAATAATAATATTTTTTTTAGCTGTACCAAGCTATGTGTGTCATAACAATAGATTTTATAGTTACAAATTTGTTGATTATCAAGGTACCGAACGATTTATACGTTGGTCGTTATCAGTTATCACGTTTCGGAAACGCCGACAAACCATTGAACTATATGATAACTGGAATGCTTACTAGCCATATGTACAATGTAAATAAAACCGAGTGACCGTGATAAACAAAGATAACAAATATATTAGGTAATGTTTTCTCTCTCTTTGTATATTATTCTATTCAACAATTGAATGTAAATCAAAAATCTTATTAATTCAATCGGTTTTAATTTAATATTGTATTTTATAATTTGTTTAATACCTAATCAATTTATATTTACGTACCTTCGGTTTCATATAATAAAATGGTTAACTATTGTAGTGCCTATAATTGCACAAATTCAAGCGATATTAATAAAGGATTAATTTTTCATAAGTTCGTACTTAAATTATTTTAGAATATAATACTTATTTATTATTTGCTATTAAGTTTTTTCATTGATTTTACTTAAAACTTCAATTCTTAGTTTTTTTTAATTAAAATACCTAATTATATATTAATACTAATATTAATACTAATACATTATTATATATTATACAAAGTAAATTATTTTAAAATTACCATTTTGTATTAATTTAAATATTAAAATAAATGTACGTGTGCACCTATGCAGACTGCTTTTATATTGAATAATAATCCAATATCTACCAACAGCAAACATAATTTTATCCTGTTAAATCTAAAAACCTTTATAAAAAATATATATTTATAGTGATGTTTAATATATTTAATATGAGGGAAACATCTATTCTCTCCAATATAAATGCCACTAACGAATGTCAGTAATTATTAATAATTTTTAGTTTTTTGGTTCAGAAAATTATTTCTATCACTGACACTACATACATTCATTAGTACTTGATAGTTTAAGCCTTTAAGCTAAAAATAATTATTTGATAACCAGTTTTGTTTTCAAACACATATTGCAACAGATTCACGGTTTTAAATACCTTAAAAATTTTGTTAAATCATTTTTAATTGAAAGCAAAACGATTTTTAAATATATTTTCCTATATAGCAGTACATGTTAAACAAAGAAGGAAACACCTAATTGATAAGCTATCTTTTTTTAACACGATCGCTCGGGCAACACTGTCTAGTGAGCGTTCCAGTTATCATATAGTTCAATGCGACAAACACAAAAATTGATTACGAATATTTAACATCAAGATAGTAGTATATAACTGTGATATCAGTATATCACCAAATAATAAATATAAGTGATAACATAGTACCAGCATAAATTAGGTATAAAAAAAGTAGTTTAAGATTTCCCTATTTACCCTTGAAGTAATTACGTCAAAAACTAAAGTCTACTACGGTGAACGAGGGGGGAAGGGGCGATCGCTCTATTCGCTCTCCTCTGGATCCGCCCCTGATTAAGATTAATATAAACTAATATGAATGATGGGTTCACAGGTGTACGCACACGCATGTATCTATGAGTGAATAGAAATACAGTCACTGCACACGAGTGACTGCGAACTACGGTCTGTAATAATTACTTAATAAATTAATATTTACATTATAGTATTACCTGAACTACCCGGCTTCGCACAGAACAGTCTCGGCCATAGCTTATACTGTATTATTATCTTACACTGTTTAAATCCTAGTTTGGTGTAACAACTATTTGTCATAAAACAAAACAAACCGTAACAGTAGTTATGGTTGTACACTGAATTATTCCGGTTTTCCATCATGATGAAACATCTTTACATTGGTGCCAATATTTTTTTTTTTTTTAATCTCTCCTTATTATAGATCTAGAGTATTGGAGAAACCATTGTGTAAAATTTTAAACTCATATATCTGGTAGTTATGATATGTAGTGATGATAAATGAGTGAGTGGTATTTCATTTTTTTTTTAATATATTTGTATTTGTTTAAAGCAAAATTATCTTGCGTTGTCTAGTAAAAAAATTGTGAGCGTACAACTCCTTTTCGGTATTACTCTCTGTAGAAGCTATATCTTTTTAAATTTCAATCACACGGAAATAACAGTTACAATAATAATTTGTAAAATGCGCTTTAATAGTTAGATATTACGTATAGCTAGACAATGAAAACACGTAGTGTCACTTTCAGATAGTCGCTCTAATAAAATTATATTTACTAAAATAGATACGTTCACCATTTTCTAGATTCACACCGATATGTATGACAGTGAGGTTCCGTCCTGTTTTTTACAATGCTATATCATCAACTAAAAGGAACTATTCGTTTGGGTTTTATTAGATGTTCTGATGCTTCCCTTTCATTTTTCGCCATAAAAATTAGCTTATCATATTCTCTTAGGTATAATCTATCTCTGTACTGAATTTCTTCAAAATCGAGGTTTAGGAATAAATAAGGTACACAAATAGAAACAATTTTTGTGTTTTATAGACTATACAATCGGAGTTTAATAAATGTAGTTTTAGAAAATCTTTATTCGTCTAATGTAATAGTTAGATACTAATTATCATGTTTTGTTTTTATTTGACCATAAGTATGTGTTTATCCTAATAAGAGAATAATTATTTTAAAAAAAAATATAGTTATAATTTTTTATTCCTTTTTAATCGTAGCAATATTTGTTGTTTAATTTGTGTAAGCTAAATCTTCAAACGTTAAAAATGCATTATTGTGTTCATATAAATAGACGCTTTGGCTTTCACATTTTATTTTATTTCTCAATTGCGATTTTTTAAAATATTTACCGACTTTTTGTGCAATGACATTTTGGATTTTAATGAAATAACCATTGAAACGAACAGATTCCACGTTTTGAAAAAATAATAAATCAAACAAAAACAAAATGATCATATTGAAATCAAACTAAAAGAGACAGGCGATTGGTTTTCATTTTTTCCTCTAACTCATTCTGTCTGTCATTTTCTTTTTCTCTCTCTTCATTCTTTTTTCTCCTCTTTTTTTTTATATATATTGATATATAATTTGAATACGCATTTTATCGAACGTTGTCGGTAAAATAAAACGACTACGTGTCAGCTGCACATACCAGCGCAGCAGCCATGTAATTTTATATTGGGTGCGAGCCAATAACCAAATGGGATTTCGTAAATCTTCCAGAAAACATAAGACAATTTGTGATAGGTAATATGATTTCTGCAAAGACTGCCAATTTGTTATCTGCCAACGTAACTACGGAGTAACAGTCAGACTGAACAGGTGCATTATAATACAATATATAATAATACGGCACGGATTACGGGTAAGTCTCGCGAGTGCCCGCTCCGGGCCTTTGTCAGTCAAATTTGGTCACGCGCTCCGAGGAGAGCAATCGAATTTCGACGGACGAAGCGATCTTCTATTTAGGAGAAATGCTCCAAGACGTTGTTTAACCGATGGACCATTGTTCACTACGAATCTATGTTCGCCGTTGTATTCTTGTGCTTTCGAAAAAAACTATCCGTAATGCGACTATTGCGCAATAGTAAACACACGATCACCCGCATATTATACACACCATCGTACTAGGAACAGCCGTCGCAGTGTACCTATATTAGTGATGTGACATAAATCTGGATTCTCAACAATTCCGAAATACGATTCTTGAAATTTGAAATCTGAATTCAACATAAAAAATAATTATAATTCAAAGTTTCTAAATCCAAAATCCAGGCAAAGCACAGACCAAAATTCGAACTACTTATCCAGAATCTGGATTTTTCGTAGTCACTTACCTACATATTACATTCTATACCACGGTCGGCGTTGACACTATATTTCAGCAAGCTTAGCGAAGATAAGATAATCGACTATTATTACAGTAATTTATGTGTTTTGTGTTTTAATTTGATATTATAAAAAACAAAGTTAAATAATTGCTCCATACGAACGTGCTGAATGAGGCCATTATTTATTTGAAATAGTTTAGAGTCAAAATTGCAAATACATAATATGACATATCGATTATGAAAAAAAATTTGATCACTTCACGTCGGGTATACAAAAAAAAAAAAAATAAATCGTTTGTAAACATTTTAAAATAAATATACGTGGATATAGAAATCGAGAACTTGATTGAAAAAATTGCAAGACTATATTTAAAACTATACTGGTAGTCGGTGTCGTATAGTAATACATTTTACAAGTAATTAAAACAATACATTACAGAGATTGCGGGTGACCACATGGGACACTAAAATCGAAGCCATTCACTTCTCTTCGTAGCGAAAAAAAATGTACAGCTCCCCTAGAATACTAAATGGTCCGTCGTAAGCTTATAAATCAGAAAATGACAAACGTTCTTTACAGTAAAAAAAAAATATCAAACTAAAACTATACGTTGAGAACAAAATCGTAATATGTACGATTTTCGTTATGAAATATTATCATTCAGTGAAATTTAAATGTCTCTAAAGGATATAATTATGTTCCAATTGAGTTTAGAGCATTCGCAAACAAAATGTTATTAGCTTATCAAAAATGTATGAAAAATGTAATGAAAAGTATTTTTTAACAACTATTTTCCGATTCCTCGTAAAACAATACAACGATGGTAACAAAAACTGATATTCTTTGTCAAATGTCGACGAATGAATAAATGTTAAACAAAATAAATGAAGCAAACATTTTTTAAAAGTGTTCTCGACAATTTGTACGAGTAATCAAAAATTCTGTGTGAACATTTTGAGAACAAGATCGCAATTTTTTTCTAACCAAATCAAAACGAGTATTATACGGAAAAAGAAAAATCAACCGTTGATTCAATTCGACAAGAAATTATATTATTTTACTGAGCTTAGCAAATGATCTACCAATCCCTAAAGCATCGATATTTTTAAAAATACCAACGAAATGCAATACCATTTTACGATGATTGTTTACTTGAAAAATTTATTTCAATGTTTACGTTTTCGGTTACCGTTACAATAACAATAAATGATGTTACTACCTTTGTTCTGTTTCGTTGAGTGGTTTATTGTACATGTACTCGTATGTTAATAACGATGTAAAACACGATATTTTATGGTACGATGGAAGAGAGGGGGCGAATGAAGCATCATCGTTGGAACGGTAAGCAGTAAAAGAAGCGTTGACGTGTTCCGGTTTCATAATTATTCGGTCAATAATAATATTATTAATATTCGTTTTCGTCCCTTGTAGTATTTATTCGTATTCGATTAATTCATAAACGAATGATCCGCGTGGCAACACATTGTTCGTATTTATATAGGTTTTCGCGTTCCCAGACGAACGGTTTACGAAATTCGTCAGACGGAAGGGTTTGTTTTGTTCATTCTTCCCACGACACGTTTAGATGTTTACTTAACGATATGCTATAGCCTCTATCGATCCGTATTGAGTTCTCGCGAAACATAACCCTATAGTAGACACAATGGTCCGCTCTCTGTTTCCGAATTCCTTCCATCTGATATTCTGCATCTCGATGATTGATGCGGATCTCACGCGGACGTTCACGACCAGTAAATCACTTTTAATGTTTCTGATATCGATACGGTATCGTTACGCGTGCGCCGCCGCGTGGAATTTACGGAACAAGATTCGCAAACAACGTCGGATCTGGTGACGGACGGGTACGCACGAGCATTCCGACGGAAAGAGACAAAAAGGATACTGTTACGATATCTGTGGTTGCAGAAACATTAAAAAAAAAAAACTATGATGGCGTCACTAGTGATTGATATTTTACACAACTCTAAATTATACAACGTAGACGAATTTGTTGTTTAAAATATTTTTTTCATTCACCATTTGCGGCTTGGCACAATAATGCACCCGAACAATACTCACGCCTTACGTGCGCACACATAATCTCCACAAATTCAATAAAATGCACACACTCGTTTTTCTACGATTTTGAAGTACGATAAATAAACGCGACCGGAGAGGAGTGCACGTTCCACATATCTCTCGGTCAGAAATATTTGTACAACTATATTATGCATAGATATACAGCTTCGCGCGGTAAGTGAACGCATTTTTCGAGTAGTTTTCCGGTAGTATTTGACGACTAAACCTATTACAGTGCGATGGCGGGACCCGAGGCAGGGAATGAACAAATAACGTACACTCGACAGTGTTTTATTATTGGCTCGGTTTGAATATATCACGAATCCATTCGCAAAAAAAAAACTACGGAATCTATTCGAACGGACGGCATAATGATCTCACCAGACCCTTTGATGTCTAATTATTATATGTGTCCACGTAAAAACATAAGTTTCGTCAAGCGTTACTTTTTAAACATAATACCGCAACGTTGAAATATACGCAGGTATTTAGGATTTTACTTATTTTATGATCGAACACGCAGTAGTGTTCATAGTACTTTAACCGTAGGTATGCGCATGGGGGAGGGGAAGGCGAAGGGGGTCCCGGATATGCCCGGGCATCCCTGAAATGTTGTAAATGGGGTCCTAAAATTCAAGTCGAAGAGTTAGGGGACCGTATTTTAACTGATGTTTCTCAGATTAAGTGTAGTTTATCCTAAAATATTTGGTAAAATAAATGATGATTCGTAATAAAAAAATATATAACTAAATTTTCTAAATTTTCGTGCATAAACTTATTATGATAATATAACAGCTACGATTGACAACAAAAGTACAAATCATAAATAATCGAAACTATCTGCAAAAAATATGCGAGATTCAAGGAAAACATATTCATTGGAACTAATACATCAGAATATTAAAAGAAAGAATTAAATTGATGTTTATTTCATTTTTCATACATTACATATTTATTGAATGCACGTTTTTCTAAGATTAGATCCAAAAGTATTGAAGGCACCCCCTAAAATACAGGTCTGTGCACGTCTACACGTACGAGAAATAGTTGTGGCGGTAGCGTGCGAATGAAATTCTTCCAGCGGTAGCGCATTATCTTAAATCTACGCCTTAAAATTACTACAACAAGATTATTGAAAATTCTACTGATCTTTTCCGACCGCAATTTGTTTCCCGCCGGAATAAAATAAATAAAAATCTCACCGTTTCCGTTAGGCACATTCTCGCTATCCGGTGGTCGAAGCCTATGGCTGTAGTGCTGAATTCTGTGTTGATGTATGCTGTTCAGAATGATATTGCTAGAAGTCCGCGATAGGGCTTGTCGTTGTCGAACGGCCTCTTTGTAAATCCTGTAAAAATTAAACGTAAATCAGCTTCCGCGGCTAAAAATTGCAATGTGAAACGTTCCCGTCGTTGATTGGAGCAATATTTTTACTTTGACAGTTTCAAATATTTGTCAAAATATTGTTACATTACTTAGCGTTAACCGGAATGTATGATAAAGACGTTTCATCCGTTCCAAAATTGGAATGGTACTAATTATTATTCAAATAAGCCGTTAGTTGTACAGATAGTCATTGATAACCAAACTAACGTAACCCGGTTTATCGGAACTCTATGCCAAAAGCATGTCGCCTCGGTTACGATTAATGTTTTGTTCCTCTCAAACGATCAACGGTCACCTGGAAAGTGCCATCGACCCGAACACGGAAATGAGACCGGAATGGTGAATCGAAACGTTGCGTTGAGTGACACAAGTAAGTTTTACACTATTAAGTGTACCGATACTTATTCCGAACCGATTTTTGTGTCGACTTGTGTATTTTTAATGGAACAAAACATCGGAGATCAACAAAAAGTGTTCGAAAAAATTAAACTGAACTGTTCCATAGGTATCAGCGATCCTGGCGAAGGAATTTTAAATACGTTGGACGGAGTTGGGGGGGGGGAAAATTGATGTACCGTACGAGCAGTGCAATTATGTGTCTTATCAATGATCAGCTCAAATGTTCATCGGAAGTTCAAACTGTTTACTCTTCAACGGGCGCATTAAACGAATTTTACATTATTGGTACGGTTGCCAAGTCGTCGGCATTTTGGCAGCAGCTAATAAAGTATAATCCAACACGTTGTGGAGATTAAGGTGATAAGTGCGGAAGAATGCTTCTACGGGCATTCAAATCGTTTTTTCGGAAAACAATAGAGATCCAAACATTTCCTAGAGAAAACAAACCGAAGTTTTCTAGAATAAGTTCGCGGTGACAATTAAAACGCGAGTTCGATATGTGAGTAGGCGGTTGGGACATAAACAATGTTGTGTTGGTTTGTCGTGAAGGAAGAAGTTCGTAATTGGATTACTGTTCGAGCAGCAAACACGGTAATGATTAATCAACCGTTTTGCACGAGATACAAATCGCACAGACCCGGGCGAGTGTGTCCACGCGGAAAAAGCTTTTATTACGTATATGTTTTTATTATAATTTGTGTACCAACAGCGTTTGGTTTTTAATCCGAAGTGCGGAATTAAGAATTAGGTCTCCAGTTCACGGTTCAGTTCGTTCAATAGGGCTTATGGTTCTTGGTAATTTTTTAATCGCCAAGTCTTTATAACGCAGGACCGGCTTTATAGTATATTTAGCTCCGGAATCAGCGGCACAAAGTGTATTTTATCAAGAAAACGGACAATACCTGCTCAAACCCTTTATTTCAATACTCTTAAAAACGGCTTTAGATGTACATGGTGTAGTTAATAAAGAGAAATGTTGATGATAATCATACGATTTATATGAGTAACTAACCTGATAGTTAATACTGATACTTGTAAGTATAATTAAAAACTTGCTACTCGAAAAATTAATTACATTTTTAATATTAACATATGCTTGTTAACTGTTATCGATTTATGTTTTATCTCTTATAGGTTTTTTATATTATTAAATATTAAATTTATATCGGTTTTTTATTTTGAAACAGTTGATTTTAAAATTGCATACCTATGGTTTTTTTTTTGTACATTCAAGAAACACCGAACAATCGGAGTGTACACATTAGGGATGAGCATAAAATCCGAAGATCTAAATTATCTGAATGTCCGGTTATTCAAATCCAGATTTGAATCAAAATCATGTTATGTGCAACTAAAATGTAATGTTCTAGGCGGCCAAACATTTTTGTTCCAAATATTAAAGTTTATGTTACTGTAAAAGAAATTATTGATAATACTATAATCTCAATAATTGTTTAATGAAGTTTATAATATCAATAATTAGAGTAGCGATAACAATATATAATGGGAAAACCAGGATGCGTGTGGTACTACACTCGTCACACACACATCTATTCCGCATTTCCTCAGCCCGCCGATGTAATGAAATGTTTGTAGCCTACATGTTTTATTTATTTGATATTTGGACACTGTATTTCAGTATTTCAAGTATTTTTACTTGTTAGTAAAGTTGTTCGTCTTTCCGTTTTTGGTTTTACAGTCTATATAATGCACTTACTATACTTGTGACTCTAGTGTTACATCTCGATATATTACCTCCACATAATACTTTTACAAGGAGTTCATTTACATTCTCGATCTATAGCATACTTTTAGATGGTTATAAAATATTTTAACGCATACTTACTGCATTTTTTACGCATACATACTTTACTGCATCATGTCTATAAAGATGTGTTGTACTGTAATCTTTGAGTACAGACAGATGTAAAGAATATTGAACTGTCGAAATGATTCGGCACATTGACAACTCAAACGGGTTTCAGGATAAATAATTACTGAATATGGTGATGTTATTTATTTTCCTAAAATAAAGTGGTCGAATAAAAAAAGTTTTGAAAAGGTAATTTTACTGAAAAAATGATATCAACAATGTTATCTCAGAAAAAGGTTAATAATGTACTAGAATTATCAAAAACTTTTTTATTTATATATAATAATTTCATTAAACTACTTGATCACGGAAAAAGCAAGTCAAAGACAAACCGAAGCATCGAAAAATTTTGAATGAAATTAAAATCATTACATAAGAATGTTGATGAACATGGTTTTAAGTATTTTTTCTTTGTTGTATGAGATTTGCATTTCAATAATTTGAAGCCTATAAACAAATTTAATATATTTTAATTTTTTTTTTTTTTTTTGTTATTTAAAAAAAAATGTATAGTTAATATTTGAGATAAATTTTTCGCTCAACTTTAAATGTTATACTATAAATCATCCATTAATAACACTTTCGTTTGACATTTTATTTATTTTATTTTTTGCTATATTCAAAGTTGGTCTCGACACCATTAATGTTAATACATATTTTAGCCGTTGCTGTGTGTTACCTGATATGGTCTGGATAGGTGGCTAATAATAGGGTCATAGTGGTTTTGTAACTTATTATAAAAAAGTTTATAGAAATTTACCATTTTTCCCCAGACTGGTTTGAATGAGAAACCGTTATGGACCATAGAATTGACAATAATAGGCAAAGATTTAGTAGTTTTTCAGACTGTAATGTTTTGAAATGCTTACTTCTATATATATAAAGAACATTTTTCAAAAACCATTTATTATTTATATTGACTATGTGAATGCAATTCACAGATGGAAGTGGTTGAATTTCACAATACAATGTTTCCTTAAACTACTATCAAAGAAAAAAATGTTTTTAAAAATATTTTTTTTATGACTTTCTGAAATAGTTTATTAATGTACATCAAATATGTTGAGTTAAATAAAAAAATACTACTTTTTTCAGCACATGAGTATATTTTTAAGCAAAATATTTTGCTAGTTTAATATATAAAAATTAGTATTATTTCCAGCTCAAGTGGACACTTGAATATCGTTTTACGAACAACTACATTCAATATTAAAACATATAGGTAGGGTATAATATAAGTAAATTAATAGAAAATATTCAACTTCAGGAATAGTATATTTTTAAACTTAAATATTAAAGTGGTATTAATTCAAACTTATTACTATATATAACTAACTATAATATAATAATAAATTCAAATTATCCGTTTACGCATAAATTTAGATTTTTTGAATCAATTAATTTTTTTATGCTTAGGTACTGATATAGTGTAAAAATTATATATTATACTTTTTACCAAAGGAATTACAAAACATTTAAATAAAACCAGTGTTAAAGTTATATCATTTTTTTATTTTTAAAAGATAGTATAATAATAATTAATGTAATTTATTTAAATTCCATAAAATATATTTCGAAAAATGACAGTCTCCGGATGTTAAATTATGTGTAGGTTATACTTTTTGTGAATTGTTACATTTGCCCTCTATTTTATGTTCAATTCATGATCTACAATGATATTACACGTAACAATGCCCTAAGGCAGGGGTCACCAATCAGTCGATCGCGATCGACTCGTCGATATTTTTAGGAATACAGGTCGATCATTGTAAAATAATTGAATTAATCAGATAATGGGAATATTAGATTATTATTATGAAAAAAACATTAAATAATTATTCTTTGGAGCTTAGACGTTTATTATTTTTGTTTATCAAACAAATCTCTTCCTAGAGACCTAAATTCTCCTTGATGTCGATCACCAGGACTTAAATGTAGCTCACTTGTTTGAAAAGGTTGGTGACCCCTGCCCTAAGATAACTCGGATAAAGATAATTCCATCAAAACTTCGCTACTTGCTGAATTCCTATAGTTATAGAATGAGTTATGTCATCATGTTCGTTTCAAAATTATATATTTAGTGTGTTCTTATTTTATTTATCAATTCATTTTTTTTTTTTTTTTTTTTGTTTATTGTAGATGTAGGATTATTAGTGTGTAATAAAATCCACGTAATTTCAAGTTGGTAACTTGATAACGGCACATTTGAAAATTCAAACTGTAAAACTAGATTGCAAAAATCATATTGTATTTATCACTTAATAATGTACTTGCATTCTCACAGATTACCGGTGAATAATTAATGGATTAATATTTTTATTATTTACGATTTACAACTTTTAAAGCAGGGTTTAAATTAAACTTAATATATGAACAGTGAACTTAATTATTAAATAATAAATAGTAAGTAATAAATGCATACGTTTTATGTTCCTCATTGACAGATTTGGGTAAAATACTTTTTAAAAGTATTTAAAAAGTATTTGAAATACTTAAAAAGTATTCTGAATACAATATTCCGAATAATATATTCGGAATACTACCCAAGTCTACTCATTGATGGTCGTCTCATAGGAGGTTAAATTTTTGCAACATCGTTTTCCATTATGAAACAAAATAAAGAACTTGCTATTTCTTTGTTTTGTCACAGAACGCACCTCCATTAAAGTATATAATATTTAATTCTAATTTTAAAAGACCACGGCAAAGAACGTATGTATTGCTAATGTCACCAAAGCAGTAAGTGTTTGTTTTTATTATTAATTTTTTATTATTATCATTATATTTGAATTTAAATAAAATAACCCATGTTTGTTTATTTGTATCTACGAATATAGATATTATGGTAAATACAATTTATTTGTGTAGTCTTAAATAATTATTATAAAAAATAAAATTATAATTTTAAATTCAATTTTTAGTAAATATAATAAAAGAAAAATATTTAAAATAATCATTATGCTAGTTAGTAAAAATTAAATTTTGGTGTATTTGGGAATTATTAAATGAAGTATTACATAATATATATTCCGTTGTGCTTAGTTGGCAAAGGATCCTTAAATTAAAAAAAAATTATTACTGCAAAATCATCCTACTTTGATATTAATCCATTACCAGCATAGGCTCACTAGGAATTAATACACTCGTTTAAAATTTATTCTATATATTTATAATCCATATATACATAATATGTATATGGTATTATACTACAATAATTACCAGTATGGACTATTGATATTTAATGTGCGTGACACAAGCAATATAAATTATAACTATCTTATTATTATTATTATTTACATTATTATACAAAAGGATACATTTTTGAGTAGAATAATTTTCACAGTAAAATGTACTATCCTTTTCACTTTTCACACGTAAATTCATCTTTGATTCGAATGATTGTGGGTCAATGACAAGGAATGGGAACTGCGTCTGACGCACAGCATTATCATCGTGGTAGTGACGTTGCCCCAGAATCTAGACTCACAACTTCAGGCGTGTCTTGGGGAGCAGTTTGATAAGCAAGTTTAAGAAGCAGTTTAACAAGTCTTCAATCAATCCACCCCCCGTATTAGTGACTGTATTGATAGCTGTTTTAACGACCATTGCAAAGTGCTAACTTTGTTCCGTTAAATTTTCGAAAACAAAAACCATGATATAAATTGTATCCACTTAAACTAATTTTTTCTCTATTCCGTATCCATCGGGTCACAAACTGATCGGTAAGTTTGACCATGAAAATTGCAGTTTTTACCACGAAATAATGAACATCAAAAAACTGCTCGGATAAATTGTTTGTGTCATTTGTGGAAAAATTACTATATTTTTATAGTCTATTTTACTAACTGTGTATGAGGCCTTATGTTGTGGAGCTCACTGCAGTCACACTTTTTATCTATAGCATTATCAATTTCAGTACCTTTTTAACCTGTGATGATAAGTTGACATTGACAACTATCAAAGATTTATGAGACGTTCGGTTGTGGTTATCCGTGTAGGCGTATGCAGACAATAAAGAAGTAAGTGGTCCAATCGTATTGAGGGTAAGTGAAATTCCAGATATTGTCGTCGATCAAACAAAATGTTTAACAAGGATAATGGACGATGGAGTTACGATACATGATCTGTAATTGAAACGACCAGGAGCACTGATGAAAAGTAATATCAGTCCACTGATTGTTAACATTACATCTTACACGTGGGGGTCGAAGAAATGTTTAAGCTGACAAAATACGATATAACTGTGTGGGAGTTACTGTTTAATATTTCTAGGATATTTATCTACGATCAAATTATAAATAATAACCCGTCACTGCGATTAAACTTCTAAATAAAAATTAAAATTACAATTTTGAATAACTGTTCCAATGTTTGAAAACCATCGTCCATTAAATTATCTCAAGACAATTTGAAAATTAAACGAATTACCTAGATTACTAGTGTAAAATTATTATTATAATAACCAACATTATAGCGTTTACAAATTATGGTGATAAAACATTCTGGCTCGAATTTATCTTTGTCTATATCTTTATCTATATCGCTCATATAGTTCACGCAGGCGCCAATACATGTGAAAGAATCGGTGGCGTAGGAAGGCGTTTAAAACGAATTAAAAACATTTTCTGCTTGCCTCGGGGTAGGCGGTGTGGTAAAAAAAATTAGCGCAAAGCCAATAATTCCGTCACGCTAAGAAAGAATACGTGAGCCAAGGTAATTACAATACACTTGGGGAGAGAGGGGTATAATGAAATTAATTAGTGTGAATTCGTCTTTGTGTGTCGATAAATAATATACGGAATGGAAGAGTGAAAACAAACAAGAATGTAAATATAAACCAGCCGGCCCGGAAGCGGCAGTGGGGTATCGTCGTCGAATTGCGAAGTTAACGAAAGGAAAACTTACGATGGCCGAACTCTCTCACCCGAGGAGTTACAGACGGAATTTATAACGAATCGTACTTACATTTTGTTACACTGATGTAACGGTGCGTGTTGGAAAGAAAAAAAAGAAGAAATAACGGTCGTACGGTCTGACGTAAACGCATAGTTTAATAAAAATTATAAACAAGTACCTACTACGGATCCGAAATTGAACGGTTTATGATTATATGGCCCAGTCGGAATAGAGGAGGAAGAAGTAGTGGTAACATTTTAGAGGGTGTATACTGACTGATGTTCTGATATTTTTGACTTTTTTACTGATAACGCGTTTGAAACTCCTCAATAAGTATGATTGTATGCTTATTATTGGAAACGAATTTTAGAGAGGAAGTGCATTCGATTCTTGGTCTACGTTAGGGAGTAATATTCTCCAGGCGAATGAATCCCTAGTTCCACCTCTGGATTACGGCATGCGTGAGGCAGGGGCTTGAGGTTTGCTCTTGACGGAGACAGGACGTTTTTATTCGGGTTAACTTGACGGTATGCTTTCACTCGTACCCTGTTATTTGCGAACAAATGTTATTACAAGTATATTATAATGCGATGCGTATACAGCTCGTGACTACGTCTTATTGGTAAACGTATTACGACATCGGCGTGTCTACGTTTGCCGGGTCCCCAATGCTTTTAAACACTTGTTGTAAACAACAAATATAGTATATAAATTAAATATTATTTCTGTTCGAGACGACGTATTTCTTTATTTCTCTCTCTCTCATTCGGTTCTAGTGTTATTGTGTTCGTACGACGTAGCTGCATTGCGCAAAGACGAAATAGCGCGAAAACAAAAACAACATTATTCCGTAGCTTGTTCATCGTAGGACGATTTTTTTCTTTCTTTTTGTTTCGTGGGGGCCCGTCTGTACTAGAGTTAGTGTGTGAGTCTCGTGCGAAAACGGTGCGCACTGCGCAGTACAACGGTCTTAGACACGAAATCGAACTCCTTACCTCATCATCGAACATTATCGCGTATGACGGGCATCGGGACACGAAAAATAAAACGGGGAACGGACGGGTTGCCAACGGGAAAAGGAAATAGTGTAATAGCGATTTGGTAGCGAAATATTCACTTTTTTCCCCGCGATTATTTATTACGGTCCAACCGATGATACCGCCTGATCCGTTAGGAAATAAATGATTGGGTACGTTTTGATTTTTACACTCGTCGTGCTAACCCGATAAGATTATGCGGATTCTTTGTCTTCGCTAATACGCACACGCGTGTGAATTATTACACCAACGTAGCTTTTGAAAATCGTTGCCAAAGTGTTGTATATATGTTTACGCATGGCTCGTGTACATATATCGAGTATATCAAGTGTGTTATGTTTCTTAGATTTGTGTCGTCTAACCGAATCACTGTCGTGTACCAAATTTAACGTTAAGTCAAAATTGTGAGTTCGGTCGGGTACAGAAAACAAAACACAATGCGAGTTAAAATAAACTGTATAGACATCAAACGAACACATGTTTGCTTTTATCTATTAATTGTATAGTTAACTGACTTATGAGATTCCGGCTCGCTGCCAAAACAAAAACACACACACACACACACACACACACACACACACACACACACACACATACATTCACAATAGCCATACGTAGTTCTTTTTGAGTAATTTGAGTGAGAAAAGTTACAGTTTTAATGTGAAAACTTTTACGTTTTAAAATTGTGTCTCACTCATTTGGCAACGTATGACGTTTGAAAGTTATCAATGCGAAATTTGAAATACACGTTTTCAAAATTTCTGAACGGCACCAGCAGAAAAGCACGTATTATAAATCGACAGACATTATTTTGGTTACTAGTATAATATTGTTTACCGGGTCGAGTCAAATGTAAACCGTGTTTAGAAAGAAAAATCAATCGAGTGCTTTCTAATTTATACATCAAACTGATTTCGAAGTAAAGCTCTAGCGAAAACAAAATAATCAGTAATGTACTATTCGTAAACAATTACATATAAAAATTAATTTATATTACTTGATGGTAAACTATTTGAACGTTTTCAGTCTACATTTCGTTGATCCGGAAAAAAAAAAACAATGTCGTTTTATACTGGATGTGAATCGAGAAATATATTTTTATTTATTAATTTAATTTTTTTTTTTATTTTTTTTATACAAATTTAATATTGTCATGTAAATTTTCATCAAAACAACCATTATGGGATTCGTCTATTTTTAGATATTGTTGGTCTGTTCATCGACATGATATCTACCGATATAGAAATGTATGTTTTATATCAGAAATTAAATTACCATAATTGAAAATTCAAATTCTGCGTAAAAAATATTTTACTGTAAAATTTGTAAATACATAAATATAAGAAGAAGAAAAAGTATAGTAAATGTTTAAATAACGATACGTTAACCATTACCATGTTGTGACTAGGGGTCTCATTTTTATACGTGAATATGAATGTACGTGTCTACGTATACCGTGATCACGTGAATGAAACAAAATAAATCACGTGAACACGTATCGGAATCATATTCACAAGAAAACGTGAATTAGTATATTCACGTGAACAGGCATTTATTGAAAACTTGATTGTAAAAGAAAATAGTCATTTATAGAACAAAAAGATTTTTTTAACTTTGTTAATAATGCCTACATGGTGGTCATATATTGCATTACAAAAACCGATTTTAGGTACTGTTTATTTAGTTGTATTTTATTTGAAAATGTATTTATAATTTTACTAATTAACTTCGCGCTTATTTATCTTTATTGAACTTATTGAACTCGTAGTGCCCATTGCGTGTGTCTTATCTGGTAGTTGGATAGGTAGTGACTATATCAATATCTTGATGATAATATGATATTAAACACTTTAGTGTACGACGCTTTTAGTTTGCGTGCAATCATAAAGTGATCGTATTCATTAAAAAATTTAAGTTTTCTCGCAAAATGGTGAAAAGAAAAAGTTGGGTATGGGATTATGCCAAACGTGAAGGTGATCGCGCCTTTTGTGATTTATGTGACAGTGAAAATAATAATGAATATTCATGTGTAGACGGCACGACAGGTTCTTTAATAAGACATTTACAAAATTGTCATGGTATTAAAGCACCAGAAGAATCTATACGAAAGAGGTAATTAATAAATTATATTTTTAATTAGTTATTCAAATAAAATAGGTAATTGTTAATTTTCTCAAATACTCGATGTCCTTAATATTAATCTCGATGTATACAAATATAAAATAATCAAATTCTGTCGAGACATTGTATATACAATATAATAATATTATTTAGGCCTGATAAAATCACACCAAATCGCACTATTGCCGTATAACAATTTATTAATAAACGATTTTCACATTCAACGATCACAGCGCGCACGCGCACACACACACACACACACACACACACTATGATATGTATACAGGGTGATTCTTTTATCATAAAACACTCATTATTTCAAAAAGTATTCATGATTTTGAAAATATTTTTTTTCACGTGAATATAATAATTCACAAATTCACGTGAATAAAATAATTCACGAATTCACGTGAAATAAGGAGCTCTAGTTGTGACCCTATGAGAAATATTCTATGTGTAATAATATCATTTATAAATTACTAAAACGTCGGTCAATTGCATGATTGATTTGAATTATTTTGTTTTTATGTTAATAGAAACAAAAATAAATTAACAAACTGTAACAGTGCACTATTCGTCTGTTCATTTACACTAGAATACCGTACGAAAAAATGTAAATTAAAATGTATAATACAATCATAACGATCGAGAAGTACACTGTTTTGCCACGGCCATAATTAATGTCCATGAGATACGTATGACCGTGTAGGTAGGAGCGAATGTCAGTCGTTAGTTTTGACTGTACGCTGGTACTTAATGAGCTGTTGGTTTGAAACCGACCCTAGAGTTCGCGTTGAAAAATAAATAAATAAACGTTTGTTAAACGCAAATAATGTGAATTGTAGTGTACAGTTCACGTTTTTCATATTTCACCGCGATCATATTTCGCACTCATCGAGTTGATCGTGAATGCGTCGCGTAAGATTTGAATGCAAACCGTGTTCAGTAACTCAGTACTCGGTTTACGTGTGCGTTATATTATAATTATTATGCGCGTGCGATTTTACTCGACAGTTGCTACACTACTTGTACCGTAATATTCCGTTACGTGTTCGTACTGTGCACGGGCCGTGGAAAATAATTAAAAGCTCGCGAGTCGTGACGACCGCATTGCAGACCAGCGACATTGTGTTATGTATACCGTCATATCAATTTGTTTGGTGGTGTGTTTGATGTACCTTTACGTGCCGCTGCGCGTGCGTATTAAAATCCACAGAATATCCGATTCTCCGTAATTACCGTCATCGGTAGATACGCATCGGTTTTTA
Organism: Sipha flava; assembly: GCF_003268045.1. Lineage (NCBI taxonomy): Eukaryota > Metazoa > Arthropoda > Insecta > Hemiptera > Aphididae > Sipha > Sipha flava. Next base: position 915,496 of record NW_020273617.1, on the reverse strand, counting down.
TCTAAGGGACGTTTGGAGTAATCAACGTTTCCGAAATATTTAAATTAAGTGGTACTGCGTGTTATTTTGTGGTTTTGGAATTTTCGTTTTATTGAAAAATCATTTTCTAACGTTTGTCGGCATTCCTGCATATTTTCTCTCTTACACTTTAGTGCAGAGAATATCCGGATCTAACGAATCCGATTAATTTGGATTTTTTAAATCCAGATGGAGGAAATGCGGATTTCATGGACTATGGACGGGACACTTATTAGTCAAAATGAACCTTTCCTTTTTCGGTCACCGATTTAAAATATTCATCACGTTTTATTTTTTTTTTTTCCATTAAGCCAATAATTTATATAATAATCATATAATATTTTATAATTGTAGTTGAATGAATTATATCCCAGTAATCTCTCCTCTATATTGAATCATTATACTCAGGCCCGACTCAAAGGGTAGGCGAAATAGGCTCATGCCAAGGGCAGAATTTAATATTTAAAAAAAAAAAAATTACGATTCCTACTATACCTACTTATATCAAATTATGTATGGTTAAAAATAAGCCTGTAAATTGTTTTGTATTATTTAAATTAGTAGGCTTACTTGTCTATACATGTATTGATCTAATCAATTTTTTACTTTACAAAAGTGTATTTTTGTATAGCTGTATTAATAATATTATGTAAATTTTAAATTATGAAAATTTTGACCTTATATGTTTTACTTGACTTAATAATTAAAATGAATAATAAATAGCAAATTAAAAATATTATATGATTATTAAATAAATTGGTAGTTTAACAGAAAAAAAAATTTAAAAAATATTTGAACTTGGTGAACAAATTAGTGTACTGGCCGAAAACGGATATTCCAAAATGGCCGAAAAGGGAGGAAAAGCTCCGCATGGACTAAACGAATTATTAAATTAAATTTTGCTGTTTGATAATTCCTTTTTATATTTACATAAATTTAATTAAGAATATGCAGTTAAGATAAGTTAACTGGGTATTGAGTTATGGTATCACTATAAGTAATGGACATATAAAATAAACTAAACAATTTAATAACTTATTGAATTGGTAACTAATAATAAATTAAAAAATCTGAAAAAGTCATTATAAATACATTGTAATTCATAAAACAGAATATTAATTTATTGTTGTATATTAATTAAAATAAAACAAAATAATTAATTTTACTAGAAATTAAAAATAATTATAAGTTACATAAAAAGCAAATTCAGATCTCCGGAATTCATGTCAGTAACGGAAAAAACATTTCTTCTTCTCCGTGAAGTACAGAAATATCACGATAACTCATCGATTCATAAACACAGTACTTACACATAATTATACAATGTTCACTTAAAAGAGTTCGGTTAAAAAAGATATAGTTTAACTTGAATAATCAAAGGAAATAAATTAACTTCGGATTAGTTAAAACCGTGAAAACTCTATACGGTTTGCGATTAATTAATTGCAAATTATGAAAAGTTAGTCAATCTAAAAAAACATTTACTCATATTACTTTAAATAATATTAAAATAAATGTTGAGCTAAAATATGGATATAATAAAATTACCTACCTATATTGTTTGTGAATAGAACACATTGATATTTTGATATTTTTATGAAAAATGCGGTAGTGGATTAAACGATTAAGTACACTGACGAATCATGTTTATAACGGATTTTTTATTTATTCATTTATGTTTTGAAAACAGCAAATTTCAAATTTTTATTTAAAAAGAAACAGTTGAATAATTTGAATAATTATTTTATTTAAATTGACCTGGGTAAAAACTTACTTTACATCGCCATTCTATACAGCTAATATTATAATAATTATGGAAAAGAAAAACGTATTACTTACTATTAAATAAACGTCAAGTTAGTCGAGCCGTAAATTAAATATCGGTTTAATTCAAATCTAGCCGAAGAAAACCCAAGTCAGCATTTGATGACGGTGCATCATTTAAGCAAAATTTAAGTTTGTTCTACACAAACTTGAATTTTAAGTAAACCCAAAAGTTCACAACACACTTAAATATTATTTTATAATGAACTGGTGTGTAAATGGCCATTATATAATAGCTTATTATTTGTAAGCCGTTTCCTGTAGCTATTTACGAATGTTTTAACAAACGTATTTATTTAAAAACCCCAGTTATATTTGCATAGTACAAGTTCGATTATTGCGGTTAGAAATAAAATATACATGAACATCAAAGTTGGGAAATTCGTATTAAAAAGGAACAAAGCACTGTATTTGTGCTTCGTGTGTACACTCTCGCGGTATTTTCGATAAGAACGTTTTAAATGTATTTATTTATTTTGTTTTAAACGTTACTATTAAAACGGTTTACCTTTTCAGTAATCTTTGGAACGTTTATTTCCAACATAGAATAATGAGTATGAAACATACTCATCCGTTTCTAGAACATAATTTACGATTGCACGAATCGTACTTAGATACAATTATATTGTTATTTTTATTTGCTAACAAATACCAATATTTTATTTTATTGATCTATATAATAACTTCGGCCACTACAGCCATTTTTTTTTTCATTTTTTAAACTACGTTATTCTGTCCATGTATTACATTAACTATCAGAAAAATATATTTATTTTATTCTTTAAATTAATTTGTCAAGTCAGGTTGACAGTGATTGTCGATCTAGTGGCTTCATATAGATTAGTTGGGATATTATATTTTATTTTTGCGGTGTACTACGAGCGGCAGTCTGTTATTATGCGCTTGATTGATAGTGTTTCATCGCTCGAAGCGCATGCTGATATACAAATGTTTGTTCCGTGCCCAAACACTGTACCGTTTGCAACGGTGAAACGTTTTCGAGAAAGACACGTACATTTTCGTATTATCGTTATAATTAATAATGTTTTCGATCGCGTACTTCTTGAACAACGTCGTCTCACCAAATTCTAATAGATATTGTTATTATTATTAATATTCAACGCGTTCTGTTGGAAAGTATCGTATTATTTTTTCCTCGGGTGAAAATTCATCGGCAGCCGAAGTCTTGCGCAAAACGCAGTCCTGGAAAATCTTAAAACCCCAAATTCGAGAGCAAAATACCTACGTGCCATTCACAGTTTATTCCGTATTGCAAGACCTCTCAGTCGAGAACATTGCAATTTTCGCAACCTTCGGCGTAACGACGATTCGCTTATTTTTATTCCGTACAATTAACCGTCCGGAACGCATTCGGACACAAACGTATAAATATAAATTGTACACGCACACGTATACCTGACGTGCGTGTGTAGAACGTTACACAACGATAAAACCTCGAGTACACGTGTTTCATCGTTTCGTGTAAGATCGCGCGGATATACGGAGACCGAAATGTCCTACTATTATTTGGTTCATCAAAAAAAAAAAAAAAAAAGAATAAGAAAAATGACGTTCATTTTCAATTTTAGTTGTTTTTCGAGTTTCTAGACAAGTGATGAGGCGCAATCGAAAAATTTGGTAACGAATATATTGTATACCATTTCAACTGAACATACATGCATCAGAGTTTGGTTAATTTCTGTTCGAGTAGGAATATTTTCCAACCTTCTTAGATGACAACCGATAAATCATACGCAGTTTCAAAGTACTGCGTTTCTATCGATAGGAACGTACGTTCAACTAGTTTCACCAGTTAGTGTAAAAACTTTATGAGTTTGTGTAACCTTTAACTTCACTTTCTTCTTTGAATATTATTTCCTTGTTTTCGCATCAATTGTCCTTTTACGGTACCTCACGAGTAAAAATGCAAATTCAAAAGATATCGAGATTATTTAAATGGCTGCTCGTCTTACCTCGCTTACATTGTCATATGGTAGTATCTTTTTATCATTATGTGTTTATACTTGACAGATTTTTCAATCTCTATAAATAAGCAATTTCGGTTTTCAACTCTCATTTAATCCAAAAGTTACTATACTTTGTTTAAAAATGGGTATGTCTGCTTACTTATCTTTGTCGTCACACATTCACTCTGCAAATCGTTATCTCTTCAACTATTCAGATTTTTGGAATCTATTATTCGTCCAATCTATATTAATAATGTCATATAAAACTTTTGTATTTATTTTACCATTCGAAAAAGTGTTTGGTGAATAAAAAGCATAAGTAACCATTAAAAAATAATGCTTTCACTTAGTACAGAATCTAAAAGGTAGCTGTATACATAATCATTTAGCGTGCGCAGACTTTGTCCTCATGGGAGGCCTCTTAAAAAAAGCGAATCAAAGATTCTAAGTACTAAAGACTACTAGTATAATTAAATATTTTAAATTTTATAAATTATGTGTTTAATTCAATATGCAAATATAAAAATAAATACTATTTAAACTTACACAATTTATATCAAAGAAATCCTTATTTACATATAATTATACTATTTACAATTCCATCCTTCTGTTCACGGGAGTAAGCTTTTTGAATGTAACAATTACATCTTCAATTTTTATATTATATGCAAGTTCTAATTAGTCTGATTAATAACTACCTAATAACTTTATTACATTTATTCACAGATATCAATTCTATACTATAAGATTAAAACTGGCTTTACTTTATTCATGTAAAATGTAAAAATATTAGTTATCTTGTATAGTATAGATATACATTTATTAAAGAAAAAGCCAGAGTCCGTAGGGGGGCCGCGGCCCACTTGGCCGACCTCGTGCGCACGCCAATGTACATAATGCAAATAGATAATTTAACTGAAAAAAAAAAATTATCGTAACACGGATACGTGTTGATTGATCGAATGTTCACATCAAATATTAATAAACATCACTCGTTTCCTTTGTAACCCGATGTAAAATATCGATATCCGAATTGCCGTTCTGTAGTATCTATAACCAAAAGTGAATTCAGTATTTTCCCGATGTTTGAAATGTAAAGCTACATTTTATAATAAGTCCCAAATACATCAGCTATAAATATATAAATATTTGCATTGTATTATAATTATAGCTACATTAGATATATATATATATATATATTACAGTAAGACTATTACTGATTTTATGTGTGTTAATTTTTAAAAAGTTTTCTTACGTGAGCCATAGCCAACCATTGATGTTTTAGAACGTAAAAAAAAACTTTCATCAAATTGATTACTTACATTCTAACGATTACTGTAAAAATGTTGTAAGAATTCTGTTTTATACCAATTTCATTAAAATAACTTTTATGCGACAAACTCAAATTCACTTTTTCAATTTTTTCAAGTCTTTCAATAAACATCGAATATCCATAGAAAGAGCAGAAAAAACTCAAAAAAAAAAAAAAAAAAAACGATATATTATATATAAATGCATGTAACAATTATAACTGATATGTTTAATCGAGTTTCCTTCAGTATACAAGCAGTTAAAAAAAAAAAAACAAAGAAATTTTCATAGACCACGTAATTTGACATTGTGTTTTCGGTTTTTTCGAGATCTATTGACTATTTCTAACGAAAAATATAAGAGTTACGTTTTAACGCAAAATGCCAAATCTCATGGTAACGAGGTATACGAAGATTAATTTTATATTTTATGAAAAATCCCTTTATGGTCATACTCTCCATATATAGGGAACACATCAAACATCAAAAAGTCGTATTATCGTAAATCACTCGCTATTTGTTATAAAAAAAAAAAAGAACGATTTGCTCCATTTGAAAATTGTATTGGTATTCGTGTTTCTGAAAACTAGTTACAAGCACTTGGCTCGTATACCATAATTCGTAAAGCATTCGTCGGACCATAAAATCGCTTGTTTTTCCTGGATTTAGGGGAAAACGTAATAACTGAAATATCTCACTTTTACCCTGTGTTGTGGGCGCATATTAGCATTCTGGGGTCGGTCTCGGCACCGGTTATCATTTTAGCTTTCTGATTAGTCGTTTGATTTTGCCACACTTTTTTAAAACTGTTATTTGGTATTATGTGTTATTTAATATTATCACATTACAATGCATATTTACTATTTACTTTTATAAAGTGTGAATAAAAATAATCTTTAAAAGGCTTTTTTACTTTTTGTAGGTAGCTTTTTAAATAAAATATTATAAGTCGAAAAGTTTCTTAAAATGTTTTAATTAGTGGAATTTGATGATAATTCATTTCGTTCTAATATTTTTTCACACACCAGCTTGTATTAGTATTTTTACCATGAATACTAATCCAGTTACAAATATCTTGTTCGGAAAACATATTAGAACGAAATGAATTATTATCAAATTCCATTAATTTAAACATTTTAAGATACTTTTTGATTTATAATATTTTATTTAAAAAGCTACCAACTAAAAGTCAAAAGTCAGAAATCAAATTAGAAGATTATTATAATATTATATTATATTATATTTAACAAAAAGTCAAAAAATCATTTTAAGATACTTTTTGACTTAAAAAGCTACCTACAAAAAGTAAAAAGTAAAAACCCTTTTAAAGATTATTTATAATCATACTTTATAATAGTATCATAAATAATAAAAAGGCATCGCAATTCAATAATATTAAATAACACATAATACTAGATAACAAAGTTATTGGTAACAGTTTTTAAAAAGCGCGGAAAAACCAAACGACCAATCAGAAAGCTAAAATGATAATCGGTGCCGAGACCCACCCCAGAATGCTAATATACGTTGCGGGCAACGATTTTATTGAGTTGCGATTATATAGGTAATTGTTTGTTTAAATTCATCGATTTTTGATGCAAGTCGAACTGGACCAAACAATTACAGAGTAAATATTTTCCGAAGGCGTTAGCATAGAGTTAAAATTCATACCGATATTCTCTGAAAATTACCAGTTCAAGAAGCGCTGTCCCGTTGTTCATTAAACCGTGGATGGTTAATTAGGATATTATACCGGTTTCATAGAACAGACCGCGAGCGTTGAAACATTTTCAGTTTTACAATAAATTTATATACGAAATATCCAGGCCCGTATACAGGGGGGGGTTTAGGGATTCAAACCTCCCCCATGAAATTTTTAAAGTAGGTATATATTTATAATATAACAAAAACTAACGAAACACGTCTTTATGTATACGTGTATAATTGTACAACTATAGTTTATTTTAAGTATTTGTAAATTTCCCTCTAGTTATTACACGTTATCTGTTTTAGAAAATGACAAATGATGTACTTATATATTATACCTATATATTATGTTATATGTATTTTTAGTTCATGTATTAAAAATATTTTAACCCCCCCCCCCCCCCCCGAAAATTTATCCTGGATACGTGCCTGGAAATATCACCATACTTTAAACCGTTACCGTACACCAATATCGATTAAACGCATTGGATTTTTATTATTTTAACTCTTACTTAATAAATAAATCTGAATGTCAATTTTTGAAAAAATATAGTTGATTTACTAACTATTCTAATCGATTCGGTACTGCAAGCAAATAATGAACAATATCAAAATAGATATAATAGTATAAAGATTTTGACTGTTGAAGGGCGTTTTTTTATTTTCAAGTAAAAGACAGCCCTAAAAGATTGATGTGGGAAACCCGATCAGGTAGATAGCACAATTGTTTTGTAATTAAGAATGTGTATCTGTGAGTTTTTGTTCGAGCAAAACGATTGGGTGAAGGCTCCAGTTTGAGGTGAAAACTTTTCGGTATAAAATGTTTTTTTTTTTTTTATTGAGTAAAAAGACAATCTACAATCTATACAGCAAATATGCACATTAATTAGATAAGATAAAAAAATACAAAACAAACAACAATGAATATTATGATTTTATGGAATTATCCAGTGGTAACACCCAGCACGTGTTAATTTATTTACTGTCGATTAATATTGGTTTTTTTTTCAAGACAAAAGGTCCCTGCACCATTTTCTTTTTAACCTACGTTGAGGGCTATCGGGTAGAGTTTTTGATGATAGTATAATAATCAAAAAGGGTTTGTATGTGACTGGAGTTTATTGTGGAATCTAGCATAGTATATTTTGGCAATTTGATTTAAAGTTTGTACTTTAAGATCTTTGTGAAGATTATTGTTCGTTATGTACCAGGGTGCAGAGGAAAGTAGGCGGAGGCAGATGGATTGAAAGGCTTGAATTTTTTTGGTGTTGGAGGGTTTTGTGGTACCCCATACCGGATAACATATGTCCATAGTGGTTTAAGTAGAGACTTATAAATTAATAATTTGTTATTTATGTTCATTTTAGATCGCAGGTGAGGCCTTAATAAATGAAGACGGGTGTTTAGGGCTTTACGTTTGTTTTTAATATGGGAATTCCAAGTTAGTTTACTATCTAATATTAAGCCTAAGTATTTTACTTCGGAGCAAACAGGGATTGAAATATTGTTCAATGTAACTTGTGGGCATGTTTCTCTTTTTAGCATAAATGTAATGAATGAGGACTTGGATTCATTTATTTTGATTTTCCATCGCTTTGTCCATTGATGGATTATATTAAGGTGTTTTTGAATAATTTTGGAAGCTGTAGCAGGATTTTCATGAGAAGCCACGATTGCAGTATCATCAGCGTAGGTATCGAGTTCGGTAAATGATATTTTAGGTATGTCATGAGTAAATACGTTGTATAGGAAGGGAGCGAGGTGACTGCCTTGGGGAACTCCGGCTAAAATATTAAAATAAATCGAGTAGCTCGAGTTCTGGCGTACAACGAAGGTTCGGTCGCTCAGGTAGGACTTAATTAGTAGAAAGTAAGCCGCCGGAAGAATTTTTTTTAGTTTAAACAGGAGACCATTGTACCAGACCCTGTCAAATGCTTGAGATACGTCCAGAAAGGTGGCTGCATAAAATTGTTTTTTTTTTCTAAAGACCAGGAAATAGTATCAACTACGCGATGCAATTGGTGAATGGTGGAATGGTTTGGCTTGAAGCCAAATTGCGTATCTGTATGAAATGTTAGGCTTGTAGGGTGTCAATTATAATATTAAAATCGTTGTAGTCTCAGTTCTGCTGACATTTGGTGTACGAATAACGTCATCTAAGTTATTAACGGGTTCTCGAAAACAAAAAAAAAAAAAAATTAAAACCACGATCAAGAATATTTAGTCGTGGAAAGATCATAATGCACATTTCTGTTCCGACAGTGTTTTTATATTATTCTAACGAATATACATTTTACTTTTAAAATAAAACTTTTAAATAAAAAATAAATACAAAAAAAAACCAAAAAAGACAGGTAAACGAATTTGTTGAATTTTTTTTTTTTTTGTTCAACCCCTTTTGATATCCATGTCACTGATGGTGACTTTATCGTTAAATATGTAATATATACTTTGTATAATATCAAAAAAACATAATTTATTGCATTCGTTGTTTTGTCGAATTATCAGTACGTTCTATGGTTGAATGCATTGCTTTTAAACTATGTAGTAAATTCATCGTATTACAAAAAGAAAAAAAAAATTAGTAAAGAAACGGAGGAAGTCGTCTCAGTAAATTAAATGTATTAATTGTATTGTTACAGTATTAATTCATATTTAATCCTTTCAGTGTACTTTTAAACCCAACTACAAGAATAAATATTTCCTCAATACCGGCGCAACTTTTCAGAGGGACCCATTGTAATTTTTTTTTTTTAGAGTTCGGGGTCCTTTTTATATATTTATATTACATATAAGTAGATTAAATGTAACTTTACATTATGTTTATTAAAAAAAGATTCTCCTATCCCTTTCTCATCTCCAAATATATTGAAATATTACATTATAACCACGAAAACATTTTAAAAAAAAATGTTGTTCCATTGACAAATAATTTCCTTACGATGCTCGTACGCTATATATCATATAATATTTCGATTATAAATGAGTTTGTCTCATTTAATTTATGTATTGTCAAGACATTGTCAATGTATTTAATTAAAGGTACTACATTTTTATACTTTCATTTTATTTTAGTTCTTTCCAATGAGAATCGTTAGAGGTACCTAATGGGTAATTGAAAATAATTTTGATATTTTTACAATTGTTTAAAATAATAAAGGACTTTAGCTTAATGAATCTGTTTAATGCGTCACTCAAATAGTTCTTTAACGCAGCTATTTGTCACTTTGATTTAATTTGAATATATTCCGACCAACGAATTCATGTTCCGCTTCAGAAACACTTGGAGAAACGAGTGTTTTTTACACGTTGAAGTTTATAACGTGGCGTTTGGATGAAGAATATGAAACTAGTAGTTTTTACAACTTACAAGTACCTACCTATTAACAGTTATTTATATTTTTTATTTCAACTGAAAATCCATGGGGTTTCTATACTTCTAAGAATTTAAATGTATTTATTTCTTGTTCGTCATTATCATTCAACTAGTTAAACTTGTAAATTATCAATAATAACGAATTGTTCGTCTCGTTTTAATTCCAGTGTTTATTTAAAACAAATCACCGGCTTCTATTAGCATTAATATCATTGGATAATATACATCATTACGGTTGAAAGCATAATGATACAATATTTTGATGAATTATTATTGTTTTTACCTTGTAATAATATCTTGACACGATTTCTTTATTCGGAAAATTAGTGTTGTCTATGAACTAACGAATTATTTATAAAATAATTGGTCGTGTTGGTATTGTTCGGTGTAATGTTTAAGGTCCGAGAACAATTTTTGAAATCGAATACATATTTTTGACGTTGCTACATGATTACAATTATATATTTTATTCTATTAACAACAAATCAGTCTCATGAAAAATAAATATTCATTCTTGGAGAATCAAATAAACTGCAATGTGAATTGTAACAGCAGTATGGTTTGTAAACAGAACAGCTACAGAGGTCGGCTAATAGGTGTTAAGGTGTTTCACCAATCACAAGCAAAATTTTTTCAGATGTTATACATAAAATCATGGATTGTAACCAGCTAAGTAGAATACACTACGGATTTTCAGGTCGGAAGTATTGTACACAGATCGCCGTTAATAACGGTAAGTCAAGACTTATGATGAAATATCTATAACAAGAGACATTATATCATATCAACAGGAAGTTATCACAAGGTCTAGAATTGTCTCCATATCGGTTTAGCTACAGAAGATTTGATTGAGATAATAAGATGTTAGTACGGAGTGTATTTTGTACCATATTGTAATGTCGTCTTTGACTACATACCGGTAAAAATAATGAATAACAGTCGACGTTTCGAATATTCCAAAAAACGGGTACGTTTAATATAACATATTATATTATATTTCCGTCCGACAGAAAACTGACTAGGGGACGAGAAGAAAATTAAACCCGCTCGCATTTTTATTAAAAAAAAAAAAAACATTAAATACAAAAACAATATAAAATTCCGTTCCGCACCACGCTTATGTTATATAACAATAATAATAATAACAATAATATATATTTATTTGCAACAGCAGAGAGTACGAGTTAATTAAGAACAAATAAAATAAAAACAAAACAGGCTGCAAGCTCATCCAATTTACTTGAAACGGACGAACTGAAAATATATAAATTATATCTGTTAGTTGGCCGTAGATCCTTATACAGTATACATTTTATATTTATGTGAATTAAATACTGCTCGCGCGCGTTTCAATTTGTCCAAACCGTTTCGTCAGTTGATTGCGAAATAATTTATTTAAAATTAAATTCTTGCATAGACACGGCCGTCGTATTGTTATTATTATTACTGGTGTTGTTTGGTCGTGATCGGACGGGAGGAAAAACACGGCGTTCTTGCGCGAATCCCGTGACTGTATTATGATAATGCCTGCATCCGAATTAAGTCCCGAATTTAAAATTACTACACTAGTTGGGTCCTGAATTATTTTTAAGTATACACTAGTTCCTGAATATTTTTTGGTAAGTACTATATTATATTAATATGTTCCTTCCCATTTTAACTGACTTAGAACTGTCTATGATCTATTTAAACCACAGGTATGGTTAAAAATATTTTTTATAGTTTTTTTTTTTTTTATTTTTAGTTTCTTTTCTATTAATTTCTATTTATATTATATAATGATTTTAACATTTTTAATATTTTTTCATTTACCTATATGGCTATAATTATATTATATTATATGTATTTTTATACTTGATTTTTAGCATTTTTAATATTTTTACCAACACGATTCTGATAATTTATATTTTAATGGAAAAGAAACCAAAAAACAAAAAAAAAACTATAAAAACATTTTTAACCATACTTGTGGTCTAAATAAATCATAGACAGTCCTAATGGAAAGGAAAATATTAGTATAATATAGTACTAAACAAAAAATATTCAGAAACTAGTGTAATACCTAAAATTATTCAGAACCCAACTGTTGTAATGCCTATAAAAATCCAAGATCCAATTAGTGTAGTACCTATAAAAAATCGGGGACCCAACTAGTGTAGTACCTTTAAAAATTTGGGATCCAACTAGTGTAGTACCTATAAAAATCTGGAATCCGGTAGTTTACTAACTACCTGCAATTAGCCCCTAGTATTCGGGACCCAACTCAAATGCTTCGATGATAATACGCGAGTCGTTGTTCCACGTGAAATCCACTTTTTTTCGGGATAATACTGTCAAAGGTGGAACTATAAATGTCTACGCCCGGGTAAATGTTAAAATTACGCCCTATCATAGACCATTAATCAAATATTCTTCTCGAGAATTTTTTTTAATAATTAATTCACAATCATACTTGTTGAGTTTTAACCTATCAGTATTTAATAAAGTTAAAAATATCGAGTTAGTTGTTAATAATTACAAAAATTATACTATCTACAATTTTACGTCCGGGCATAAATCTCTGTCCTCCACCCCATAGTTATGCTCCTGAATACTGTTAAGTTATTCACAGCGTGGTGTCGCGATAGCAGTACATTTCCCGTCGACCGGGTTAGCAACAACGGTAACGTCAATGATAATGCAATAACAAACATGCACAAAAAACATTTGTAGATTTACACGTATCGTTTAGGGTGGAAAACGGGTTAACGTAGAGTGAGACATCCTCGTGACCAGTAGCACATCAGTCTGCATTGGAGACGATCACTCTTACGTTTAAAATAGGGTGACCATACGTCCCGTTTAAAACGGTATTATCCCTTTTTTTATCATTATGTCCCGTTTTCCCGACACACTTTGAACGAGACGCTTTTTTTCCTGTTTTTAGAATAGGGTCCCATTTTGATCCTGTTACTTCAATAAAAATTGTAAACCGAGAGTAAAAGAAAAATATAAGACATGTCGTATAGTATATATACATGTACTATGAACTTATATAACAAAATTGATATTAAATACGAATATTTTACCAATATACAGTACTATTTATAATCAACGATATTCAGTATAATAGGTATATTAAGTATAGAAAAATCGAACATAGAAGTGCAGTAACGTGTGTACATTGCAACGATCTTGTGTTATTAATGTTATAACCACTGTGTATCAATTCTTTTTGTTTAAATTGTTGTTAGTCGTTAGTGTTATTACTTTTATTGTTTTTTTATTTTTTTTTTTTTTTTTAGGGATGGGTTCTCCCACACTTCGAACCCTCTAACAACTCGAACTTTAAGAAATAGAGAAGTTCGAGAAAAATGCAAGTTCGAATTCGAACATAATACATAAAGTTAGTTTAATAAAAAAATATAAATTAATAACTAACAAGTTATATAGTAACTAGAAATAAGTTTTAAATAATAACATTACTTAATAATTTTACTTTTATTATATTAAAATTTTTAGTTTGTCATACCTAGTTAGTTAAAACTCAAATTTTTTAAAAAAAATATGAACAATCGACATCAATTCAACAGAAATAAAGAATATTTTTAGTAATTTTTTTCAATCTCACAGCAAAAAAAAATGCAATGTTCTATTAAAATATTAAACTAAATAAAAATTATTTTTATTGCATATAATATAGAAGTTAAAAAAACGTGGTCTTTTTTTTAGAGAACATATTTGTTCCGTTTTTTTTTTTTTTTCATAAATATGGTCACCCTAGTTTAAAGTCACCTTTTCTCTCCGAGTGCGTTTTAAGCGAACAACCGTACGAATGTAAAACATTTACGCCGCAGAACAATATTATTACGCAGAGTTCACTTGAATTCCCTCCATAAAATGAGTTTTTTTTTGCGCTACGTCGATGCCGATGAGATAAAACCGATTCTTAAGGACATTTGAACGTAAAAAAAAAAAAAAATAAATAATAATAATACTTATATCGTAATATAGTATTATAGTATAAATATATAGCAGAGATTAATATTTTAATACTATTTTATTAATAATATTTTAATTAATTACAATTTAATAGGGATGTAGTTTCTGTGCAGAATACGTTGATTATCAACTAACGATGTTGGCATAACAATTGTTTTAGTCACGCGTGAGTTTCGTTCCTACAATTACGTATCATTTTCACGTGTATTATAATTTGTAAAATGGTTTGGCATTTTTTAGTAAATTACGAAATCGAACTGTTATAAAATATCAAATGTATACGTCTGCTAATTAACATGGTAACTTTAAGCTTACACAATTCTATAACAGAAATGGCAAACTTTTAAAGACTTGTGATCGATTTTCAAGTTTCTCTAAGCTGTCATGAATGAGAGAAAAAAAATAAAAAAAGAGATTGCCACCGAACAAAATATTTTTTATATACGTGCATAGTGCATATTACATTTCCTTTATTTTTTCTATTTAAAATATCAATAAATAATAATAAATTAAATTTTACAAAATCAGTCGCGATTTATCTTTTACTGTGAACGGTCGTTCTACCTGCATTTCTTTTCATTAACATAATTAATTGCTTGCATAAGAGTAAATAATTCAAACTAAAATGCCGTTGCCGACAAGCAGCGATGGCCGTATCTTGGGCCAAAAACCTGGGACTAATAAAATCAAGTCTGCACTAGCTTCAAGCAACCACTCAGACTCCAAATAGTACACAGTCGATTCAAAAAAATCCCGTACGCTGAATAATATTAATTGTAAAGTCAACAAGACAGCCATGTCTCCTAATCTTCAACACATTATCGACAACCATCCAACTTTAAATATTAACGAATGTACGATATCGCTTCTACCTCGAATCCAATTACACTCAATAGCGACATGCTAATGAGCAACTCTCCGGACAATAATACAATCGGTTTTGATAACGTAATATGGCAATCCGGGAGAGTTATTTCAAACACCAATTCTATTTCGCACCAAAGTGCCGTACCCGAGAACACTTTTACGAATCTTACTACAGACCAACATCTCAAACATTTTGAAGATTATTTTGAGGGCTCCCCAATTATTATAATTGAGTTCACCGATAATAGTATCACTGATGGTTCTTGGCACCCACTGAAATGGGCCAAATTTTTTGTGTAACAACTTTTTCGGAATCAATTGCATTAAGCCTAATGGTCATAGAAAAATCAAAGTCACATTCGACTCAATTTTTCACACTAACACATATATAATTCCAAAGATAATATATAACTTCATAGATTTTATACAATTCCAAAGATAATGCATAACTTCATAGATTGTATATAATTCCAAAGATAATACATAATTCCATAGATTGTATATTTCCATAGACATAATATAATTCATATATATTATATTATTCCAAAGATATTATATAATTCCATAAATATTATTTTATTCCATAGATTTTATATTATCCATAGATAGTATATAATCCCTGCAAAAATCTTGAAGGCCGTAACCCACAAAAAGAAGAAAGAAGAAAGAAGATTATATATTCCATAGATTGTATTATCTTTGGAATTATATAATATCTATAGAATTTTATGAATTTTTTGTTGGATTTTTTTATACGACTTTTTAAATTATGGGGTGGCTGTAAACGTGTTAATAATAAAAAGTTTTTGGTATCCACTTTCATAAAAATGTGTGGGGCATTTGATTCTGTTCATATTCCCTTATTAATTATTCATCTAAAATTGTTAAATATTTGATCATCGTTCATAAATCGCATATCTCTCCTTTTTCAGATAGAGAATTACATTTTTGCTTTTCCTTTGGATCCACTAATATACGTTTCACATCAACGGGCCTTCCATAAGGTAGTTGCTTGAGTCCCATCTTATTTAATTTGTATATGGGCTTTATCATCAAACACTTAATACTTCAGGTCACAATTGTCTCGTCTACGCAGACGACATTGTTATCTTCTCACATAGTAGATTTATTGATGTTGCAGTTACCTCCATAAATAATGCCTTTGATTCTCTACAGAATGTTTTAAATTTCTCTTTCTTCTCCATTGCGCATAATAAATTCTAAGTCGTCATATTTACCAGACGCCGATTAAATCACTTACCTGACATCATAATATATGATTTCATAATCCCCACAGTCACGAATCACATATAACTAGGTCTAAATTTAGACTCCAAACTCAGGTGGTTATCCCACGTTAATGATCTTACCAAATTTTGTGTCCGTTGAGCTAATTTTCTTAGATTGGTGGTAAATGTATGGAGGGCTCCCACCCTACTTCATTATTAATAATTTATAAATCAGTCATTCGTTCAAAATTAGATTACGGATGTTTCTTTTCAGGTTCATCCACCTTTTCTCACCGCAATATGATCCAAAAACTACAATCAGCATGCCTTAGATCTATCCTCGGTGCCTTAAAATCTACTCCTTCCGCCACCATTGATATTGAAGCGGTTTGTCAACCACTTGAGTTTAGATGCAAATTGCTTGATGGAAAATTTCTTCTGGAAGACTCGTCTAAGCATATTTCATGCATTTATAACACATTCATCGACCTTTTTTTTTGCCTGGCGCTATGTCAGTAGATCTGTTCTCGTTCTTGCTTCAGTTACTCATTCTCTTTCGGCTACTAAAAATTAGTTTCTTACTTCTAACAAATTATCTCTCTACGAAGCAAACTTTTCTTCATTAATACTTGCTTCCATAATAAATTGGGATAAAAATGTCCTTAGTCATTCAATAAATTTACTTAAAACCTCTCCATCCAACCTGGTCAATAGTCTTTTTCAGGATTACATTCACAAATCCTTTCCTCTTTTTATTTTAATTTACACCGACGATTCGGTCTCACCTATATCGGCTGGTTCCTCTTTTTCATTCTTGAATTACATATTTCCTTTACCAAAAACCTCCCACCAATAGGTTCTCATACATAGCTGAATGCTTTGCTATCATTGAGGCGCTCAAACTTATTTCTACCTTACAGTCCAAGCAATTCCTTATTGCCTCCGGCTCACTCTCGTGCGTAAAATCAATTTCTTCTAATATCTTTAAACCATCACCTAGTCCTCTAATCTTTTTAATCAGGAACCTTCTTTTTCCCTCTCTAATTCGGGTATTGAAATTCAGTTTATCTGAGTTCTAAGTTATACAAGTATCTCAGGTAATGAAATTGCGGATTCTCTGGCTAAAACCACTGCGTCCATTTGAATTACAGTTAGTAATTTTGAACTCTGGTCGGAATTCAGTTCCTATCTTAAATCTAGTGTCAATCGATTATGGTCTAATTCCTTCATAAATCTACCTCCCAACCATGTCATTTGGTACAAAAATATTAATACCAGCATTCCATCTAAACCGTGGTTTCACAGCTTAAACTTATCCCGTAAAGTAATTAGTTCTTTTTCCCGCCTTCGCTTCGGCCATTCTTTACTTCCTTCAAATGACTTCAAATTATCCTTAAATTACTAACCTCTTTGTATTTTTCCTCATATTCCAGTGGTCTGTGATATTAATCCCATATTGTTTGACTGCCCCTTCTTGTTGGCAGAGCGTTCTTGCTTTTTTTCACTCCTTCATTCTCTCAATTCACACCAGACGCTCGCCATATACTTTCCTCTCAATTTATTACTGCCGTTACCGCTACCATCTCGTTCTTTCTTAATTCTGGGTTGCTTATATAATCACCTATAGCATGTATATATAAGTGTTGAGATTAATTGTAAATTTACATAATTTTAATAATAAAAAAAAAAAATTACCAATTTTACATAACACGTATTTAAGTATATTTTTCATCGATTTATACGAACGCGATGTTTAAAACGGATTATCCATTAGATCAACAATTAGTTCAACATATGCCTACATAGCTATTCGATCTTGGTGTATAATTCCTTTTTTCATTGTTATTTATTACTAATATTATTAATATTATTACCATGCATTGTCTCAATCAATTGTTATGAATCTAATTTTATAACCCTGGATTGAACAACAATTTACAATAAAAGTAAATAGTTAAATTTTTTTCTGAAAGAATTAAAATAAAAACAAAACGGAGTCACGATTGACCTGTTGGTCATCTCAGTTGTATAGTATAAGAAGAATTTCAATCCTTATTCAGACATTTTCAAAGGAACAAAAAGTTAAAAGAAAAACAAAAAAAAAAAAAACCTTTTTTTTTTTTTTTATTTTCCGTAGCTTATGCGTGACGGATAGAAAAGAAACCGTATATTCTACTCTATACAAAATGTACTAGTATATTATTTATCTAACATAGTTGAGCAAATCAATGCATTTAGATCGCACCGAAAACCGACGGGACAAGTAACTATAGTTCGTTACCAGCCCGGGGTGGTATTTTTGATCTGGTGAAAGAACAATGGAAACGGATTGTCCATCATGTAAGCCCCGATCGCTGTCTATGAGAAAAGTATAAATATTCTGATATTACCCCGCACACGTGATCGATTCGGTCGTTAAGCGTTTCACTCGAAATATTGGCACATACATACAAGAATACATATATAAACAGTTTTAAATCATCTTATCGATAACACCGAAAATCGATATTTGAATAGATGATTTTCGGAATGCGGAAAAATGTTCGAGTCTCTAAAGGTGTAGAAAAATAAGCGGGATCCGTCTCGTAGTATTTGCTGTAACCTCTCTTTATATATCGCACAAATCAATTGATCATTAATCAATGTAATAGTTTTTATTTTATCATTATTTCATTAACTGGATTCTTTTTAACATGATCTATGTGTTCATTTTTATAATAAAGTAGGCAGAACGATAATCAAGTATCCACTACATAATATATATACAAGAATTTCCACTGTTGTGTTCACAAATACTAAATACTGTAATTAGTCAAGTGGATTAACCCTCGTTTCTGTGAGTTCGCTCTTTATACAAAGTTGTAATATAACGTTTTGGAGTTGAGTTGAAATTGTTGAAAAATTAAACCTTGACTCAGAAAGTTTTTGATGGTTCTTACCCGAACCGGAGAAAAAACACCCGGATGATCTAGATCACACGGAACAGTGTTAACTGCTAAAACGGAACAATCCGTGACAGAATTATAGCGTTCAGTGTTTGGTACCTGTAATTTTAATAACTATAATAACTTATAACTGCACAGCGGCACTAGGAATGTAAGAACTTTAAATTAAAAATCATTCGACGTCGCGACCTCTAAATGTGATCCTTCGACAACGACAGCGGCCCGCCGCTGTCGACGGCCAGCGCGCACTCGTATACGCGAACACGCGAAACGTGTACGTGCACACGTGAAGAATTTTCGATGAGAAATCGCAATTGTAAAAGTTTAGCGTTACGCTAAACCGAACGGTTGGATCCCACAGAGCGCCGAGTTCAGCCGATCGCTAACGTTAATCGTTACGTATTTTTTTTTTTTTTCCAAACATATTTCGAAACACCGGACGGGAAACGCGTTGGCCGCTCACCTGTAGTACATGACGATCATGACGACGCCGGGGATCCAAAACGACACGGACGACGACACGATGGCGTAGTACCGGTTGACGACGAACACGCACGACATGGGGTTCTTGCGGCGGAACGCCTGGTGCTCGGCGGTGGTGTACCAGCCGGAGAATATGGGCAGGAACGATATGAGCGCGGGCAGCGTCCACACGTTGAGCAGCGTGTAGAGCACGGTGCGCTGCGTCATGGTGATCGGGTACTGGAGCGGGCTGACGATCGCGTAGTACCGGTCCACGCTGATGCAGCACAGGTGCAGTATGGACGCGGTGGAGAAGTACACGTCCAGGCTGTTCCACACGTCGCACATGACGTAGCCGAACATCCATTTGCCGGTGATCTCGACGCTCGCGTTGAACGACATCGCGCACAGCGCCACCAGGAAGTCGGCGAACGCCAGCGACACCACGTAGTAGTTGGTCAGTATGCGTAGCTTCCGGTGCCGCACCACGCTGATCACCACCAGCGCGTTGCCCAGCACCGCGCACAGTATGATCGAGCACATGGCCACCGTCTTGATCACCAGCACCGGACCCATCGCCGGGCCCGCCCCGCCGCCCGCGTCCTCCGCCACCCCGGCCGCCGCCGTAGTCCCGTCCACGGCCACGTCGCCGGCCACCGCGTGCGTCTTGTTGCTGTGGCCGACCGCGCAACCGTCACGGACGCCGCCTCCGCCGCCTCCGCCGCCGCCGCCGCCGCACGTACCGTTACCCGAGCCCGGTCGCGCGCCGCCCGTTTCCAGTTCCGTGTCGTACCGCCACGTCTGCAGGTCCATGGCCACCGCCCGGACGGCCGTCACATGTCGAGTGCGCGGTCCGCGTGCTGCCGCTGCCGCTGCTGCTGCTGTTGTTGTGGTGGTGGTGGTGGTGGTGGTGGTCCGCTTCTGAAACGCAAGGAAAAACAAAACGGTCAAAACGATCGATGACAGAACGAGTGATATAAGAAAACGGATTTAATGATCGACCGACGCATAGGCGTATTTTGGTGCGGGAAAAGGGGGCGATTGCTCTCCTTTAATGAATTAGGAGGGGCAGTGCCTTCTCTGATATTTAAAACACCTTGTTTTAAAATAAGTGCAAAACAGCTTGTTATAGTTATTATTAAACATTTTTTTTTTTTTTTTTTAAATCTTAATTTTAAATTTTCGCTTATCCAACATAATGTTAGAAAAATGATAATCTTATATAATACGATAATCGTAATATGTAGGTAGTAAAGCGGCGTTTAGCCGTGGACACCCTTTTCGTTAGATAAGATGTAATTATAATTACATATAATAAGTATATATAACAATAAATACATATATATATATATATATTTGCTTCTCTTAATAAATTTCCAAGTTACGCCCATGGATCGACGGTTGTTTAAACGAAACGAATCGGATTTACATCACGCGTGTTCGTCACCGTTTATGTCGCGGCTCAATTATCGTTTATGGAGTTCGATTCAACGATTAGAAAAACACGAATAAATCTATTGCAGTAGATGACGAAAATTTACGTGACGCTCTCTGATTACCCTAACACGTTTATTAGTTTTTTGAGATTTTATAATTTTAGTAAGTTTTGTTGTAACTGACGATATTGTTATACTATGGAGTTTTTTTTTAATTTTTTTTCGTTCTTCGAAAATTTCGCAAACTCTTTTTGTTTCCAAACAATATATTTTTATTACAATGGTTACTTGATCGATCCGGTAAATCATTAAGTTACATTATATACACCGTTACGAACAACAATGTTCGTAAGATGCAACAATCGATTGTATCACTGATGCAATAAAACGTAATCGAACGTCTTCGCGTCTATCAGTCGTAACTTCTACCGTGGCGACGTAGTTCTACAATATAATAACATATAAATATTATCATAATCTTAATCTGTTTATTATTATTTAATATGTACAATTTTATCGATTCGATGGTTTCGCACGAGATGACAATTTTTAATCTACAACAATCACGGTTTATAACATATGTATCAGCAATGGACAGTCAGTCCTGCGTTCCATTTTGAATCCGAGCTGCGTTACCTTTTGCGACGTAGAGATCTAGGATAGGAAATAAAAATTACTTGTTAAGATATGAAGGAAATGTTTGTCTGTATAATTATTTGTAGAATGTTGTCGTTAACATAATCGTATGGTTTTTGTAACTCGTTTATGTTCCGATTTCCAAACCCCTAAATATGACAATACATCCATTATTAATATTGATTTTGTTATACCACTGTTGTCGTATACGTATTGTAGTACGATTGAAATTTTAGTTTTTGTTTTCTATCCTATTATGTTTTAAAGGTTAATAAACTAGCCTTATTAGAGTGATTTGTAGGTGCGGACAGATCCAGACAAACGACCATATATTGCAGTTCCATAGAGCCACACATAGAATTATGGACCGTAGAGATTTAATGGGTTGTATAACAAGACGAAGAAGGGAAACTATCGAATACTGGAATGGTGAAGGAATCTGATAAGTTATCGGCCACACGGTAGAAGAAGAAGAGTGATTTAAAGTTACTTATCCGTACGACGTACGTTATACCTTTGAAACGGGATTATTAGAGATCAAAAAAAAAAAAAAAAAAAAATTAAAATAATTATAATTCCAGTGCGTGCGTAATTTATGATCACCATTAATTATGTACCATATGTGTGTACAGATAACATAGCGTAATATTCGCATTCTGCAGCACGTTAATTGTTATGAGATTTTAATATGCCAGTGTGATGTTCAAGTGAAATTAATGTGCTAGAGATACCAACGGGGTCCGCATGGTAAACATTTCGCGCGACAGCTGTTTCGAGAACAAAATAATTATTGCTCGACTTTTAATTGGAACGGAAACGAAATGAATAGCCGGCCAACGGATCCAAGGGACTGCGCCTAAAGGTAAATAACACCGGTGGCTCCGGAGTTCAATTCGCAAACAAGGCTAAAACGCAGTGCAAACAAAACGCATTAACCGTCTCGCAAACAGTAAGTATATGCCGGCAATGGCCAGCAGGTTTTGGGAACGCACACTGGTAATGCAATACAATACAGTTTTAAGCGTAGAAAATACCGACAAAATATCGTTGGGTTCGAGAAACAGACCGGGATCGAATTCGGTTTCGTCTCGGAACGGGTTCAGGTTTCGTTGCGATTAACAATAAATTTTTCCGATTTTCTCGTAAACTATCGAGTACTTTGCAACTTTGACACTTTGACACATTAAACAAAATACAAATTTTTGGTCCATTGATCGGGTTACATGTAAGTTTCGAGATAAGTCATCATTTTTCCCGTATCCGGTCTACTGCCGATGATGTGCGAATTGAAAAAAACGCGTTGTTGTTAAACCATACCGTCTCGCTCAGAATATTTAGAAACGGTAGAATCATACATCTCACACGTGACATTAATCCAACTTGAGCATAATTGAACACGCAACGCGATCATAAATAATCAGCATTTCGAACGAATATTATTTATTCTTATTAATTATTACATTCGAGTGTATGATGGCACTCGTTTTATCCGAAACCAGTCACCCGAGTTTAATGCGGATAAAAGTGGTTGTTGTGAGCAGAAGAAGAAAAAGGATAGCAGTCGTCGTAGAAACCGTACGCATTTGAATAACTAAACTTTTCATCAAGATAATACGGTTGAGTAAATACAGAAAATGAAGATACGAGTGAAATCGACGATTATAATTATTTTAATGGTCATATTCAAATATAAAATATCAGCATACGCGAACATGTTTTCTTTGATCGAAGACCATTATAAAGTGCATTAAAAGGTGGGTACGTTAACACACTAGTCTTTTACATCAGACAGAGTTAAATAAAATAACGAAGCAGAAATTCTACAGACGTTCGGTGCATTGTATTCAAGAACGTATACCACAATGGTTTCCAGTCATTGTAAATTGGTTTTAAAAGTATTTAAATCAGAAATACAATTCTGAGGAAACTTTCTTAATAGATTTATTTTTAATAACATTAATTTAATCTATTTTTTATTAATTTTTTTATTTTAATAATATTAAAAATTATAAATCTCCGTTAACAAATCAATTTGACGTGATTTAAAGATATTTAACGATGCTGTAGAAGTGTAGAGTGAAAAAAAATGCATGATTCCGAAAAAAATTATTAACTTATATTAAAATATTGAAAATATCAACTACAGAAGTGTTTAAGTGACGAGTAAGTATATTATTATTAAATCAAAAAAAAAAAAAAAAAAAAATACATGTGGTTCTGTATAAATTATTCAAATTCCATACTACCATTACCCGACACAGTGGAGTATGTTCAAAGGAAACAAAAAACTGTTCTTACCCGAAATGTAAATGTAATTGATATAAATCGTAGATCGACTTATACCGAATAAATAAAAAAAAATATGTGTAAATATACATATAATGGCACAATCAGTTGGATTTTAATAACTTATTTTGATGCGTAAAGAAAATGTGTTGTTGATTTATCTACTCAGACTTAAAAACAATGTCGGTTAAAGTTCAAATCACATCGGAACGTCAAAGTTGTTCCCTTTTATTTATATTTTTTCCAAAGAACTTATGCTTTTATAGAATTGTAATATTTCATAATAAAAATAACTAAAAATAACTAAAAAAAAAAAAATTAAATTAATAAAAAAAAAAGAAGATTCACTAAACCCAATTTTATTACAAACGTCGGTAATGTTATCAGCATAGTTCTAATTCTACTATCTATGGTAATTGTAATAATGATTTTTATTCTTTCTTCTAATTGATTTTAGCCAATCTGGCAGCTCATACAATATGCATATTTTTCAAAAAGTGTGAAGTGGAATGTACGGATCTATATGCAATTCATCGATTTTAAATCGATATCAATTGGATGACTACGAAACAATGCTCTCAGAAACAATTCCCTGAATAATATGTAATTTAATGTATTATGATAAGAATAACTACTAAAAACATTAACCGAGATAACGAACTACCTGGAAAGATTAAACACCGTATCATGTACGTTTAACGTTAGTAGAAAAAAAAAGTATAAACATTATACATACATAATTTAAGACCACTTTTTAAAAATTAAAAAAGGCCGTAAAATGCTAGTTCTTAAATTATTAAACCAATGTTTTTGTTATTTAATAAACCATTGTTATTTTCATCGCTTTTTTATTCTTCTTTTTCTCGTGTATTTATTATTACTATTTTTTGCTCGTGAACGACTCCCACGCAATTAGCGAATTTAATTATTTAATTTTCATACGAAGAGCATTCAAATAAATTAAGTGCTGGTACATATTTGTAAAAGCACATGTTTTAGAAATAATCTTAATGGAAATGTGAAATAATAATCGTAAAAGTCAAGCACACGCACATCCGTATTACGAAAATTACTTGACGAAACACATACGGATTTGGTTCTTACGCGTTTTCACCCTTTTCGCAAAACGTAATCAGATCAAATACGATACTTGTTTAACAGTACATCGTGCGTACTTCCGAACGGTCTATTGACGATTTTCCAACAAAAAAAAAAAAAAAAAATCCTGAACCTCGCCACCGACTCGAGTGCGACGGATCTATAATGAATTACAATCGGATTCGTATGCTACATGCCACTCACATCCAGTGCAGACGTGCAACGGGTTGTACTTGTTATTAAATATCAAACCCGTAATGCAAATTTCATAACGGCAGCGTTACAGTAATCGTATGCAGATAAATCACGCGGTGCGAATGGGAAATCACAATGCAAAACACGACGTGAAAAACGTATTTAGAACGGGCAACGTGCGTGTGATCCAAACGACACGATGGGCTGACGTATTTTTCGTTTAAACAAACGTACTGTAATAATGTTGGTTGCTTGTTTGACGTCGGGGACAGAACAGCGAATCAATATTATGATAATGAACACGGCTGGAAGATGTAAAAAACGATTGACGGACACATTGCACACGACTGTTGAATCGCATGAGAACATGTGAAAACTGACAATAATCATCGAGATGATGAAAATATCCAAATTGTAACGTTGATATTTGCAGGGACAACGCATTAACACGAAAAATAACGACATGTCATCAGACCCACAACTGTAAAACACGTCTTTGAAATACCGCAGCTTTCGACTTGAATCACGTAAGTTAGCAAGTTCTACAAGTGCAATGGAGATCATGGGACAAGATGAAACTAGAAACAGCATATTATGTACTTGTTGAGTTCACTTATCAACGAGATCATAATAATAAGTGGTCGATGCAAATTGAAATTTTAAGATTCAAGAGTAGATTTTTTTTTTTTTTTTTACCAAAGAATATCCCTAGAAAGTATTATTGTACGAGGTGCCCTCGTTAAGTAAAATTAACAACAATTCGACGAAGGTACCCAAAGTTGCTCATTACACATTGTTTTATTAAAAACCATAAACTTGTTTTATTAAAAACCATAAACGTTAGTTTGTGGTACTGTTTAAAATCAAATATTATTGCGTTTAATTGTTTATAATTTAAAAATAATATTATAGCGTTACAATTTATTATATTATGTAATGTGTATTTCACTACGTTTCTGGTTTTAATTTTCCACGGGCCTAAGCTTTGCCATGCCACTGGACTACTCGACATCTTTTTCTTACAATGCGAATCGGATTACAATAAGAATACGATATTTTCTTTTATAATTACTTCTGCGCTTTTTCTCTAACTTTTCATACACAACAAATGGAAGCCGTTTTATTTTGGATAAAATCATAATAACAAAAAAAAAAAAAAAACGTAGCGTATAATTCGCAATATGCAATTTGTATAACTCTTACTCTTCAGCCATCGTTTTACTCATTACAAAAACCTTATAAGTATTGATAGTAAAAACGTAAAAAAAAATAATTAAAACCGTTATTTTCCACGTCTTATGGATAATATGATAATCGTAAGAAATTTTTTCGTTCAAACATAATATAGTCACTGCTGTTCAATATCGATCGCACGAAATTTGATGTCGTATAAGTTCATATTGCGAAATACACAAGTACAATAAACGTTAACTGTGCTCGGTGGCGGCTAGTTTAGTTATATTTTATAATCCGACCGTGAAATGGTACATAAACGTGGTATACGCTCTTATTCCCAATATATCCGAATGTCATACGTATATGTAGATTGAACTCGAATTCACTGAATTCGATGAAAATTTCGATGTACATAGAAATTTCGTAAAAAACAAAAAAATTAAATATTTTTGGCATGGAAAAATCGTTTTTGCTGTTCGAAATTTACGCAAATAACAAATACGTAATAATAATTATTATTTTAACCTTAAACAGTAATGCATAGTAATACTCGTAGTAAAAATTAATAAAAAAATATTATTTCTAGGGTGTTAGTATGGCTGGTACTCTTTACACTAAATTTGAATAGTAAATAGTTACGATGATTACGGATGTATACGGTATACGAAGTACAACGATTAATAAACGTAAAGCTAAAGACCAATATAAGATTAATTCGTTAATCATAAATGAAAATATTATGGTACATAAAAAAAAAAAAAAAAAAAAAAAAAAAGGCGAAGAAAGTTTTTACTGAACACATATATTACACATTAGTATTCGTGCGTACCGTTAAGAACTGAATTATTGCTCTTGCCCCCGTGTGCTGCACACAATAATACAATCGGATATCCGAAAAACATAAATACGTAGAGGACGGAAGATGTCTATGTCAGAACTATGGTATAAAAACCCGTGATCCCGTGAACGCACCACCAAACCGCACCGGTATCCGTATAATTTACGTACACACTGCGCATAATATAAAATATTTGTCGGTAAAGAAATTAACATAACTATGATAAGCACAGCAGTGAATCTCGGAAGTGTAATCGTCGTCGCTTGTTGTACATTGTCCTGCGCGACACAATGTAGACACACGCGTGCCGTGCTCGCGGCAGCCAATACAGCGAGAAAACATAAAAACCGTTACAGCACAATATTATCCGTGACATTTGCTAGTGTACACATCGCGATTGTTATGTGTTTGCACCGAAGAAATAACCGTCGAAACGTTTGTTAAAAATTCAACAGTCGCATTGCCGGCAAATGTATTGTTTCGTTGTGTTGTACGGAAAACTAATTGAATTAAGACCGACGCACTTTAAACGTCAACCGATCGTTGAAATGTTATTGTACTCGTAATATTGTATTCGTATTGATATCGGTCCGTAAGTCACAGCCGATACGAAAGAGATGTTTTTCAACTCTCCGACAGCATCACGTATTAGTTACAACATTTAGGAGTGGAAAAGGGGAGGGTGGAAATGAATCGGAGCCACATGACTTTTCTTTTCAAATATGACGCCAATCCTAGACTCTCTAAAGGGCATACAACTGTACATTATGATTATGATACATAATGTATCAACAAATTATTGATAAGTGATCGAACAAAATATCATACGAGTGTTGAACAGATTATGATATCGTCCGTTGAACATTTGTTAAATGTGTCTGATTTTTTCCAATAGCCAGTGCTAATAAAAAAAACTCTTGTTAGTGATGTAAAATAATGCGGTAGATCTGTCCCGTATCAGGACACTCGAGAATCACTGTTGGACGGAAAATCTGCTTGAGAACATCCGAATCCGATCTTAACGTACCGTATCGTCGTATCAGTCGTATATTAAAAAACCTTTAGATATTTTGCTTATAAAAAAAACCCCAAACACGCGCGTGTAACGCAGCGCACAGTTCTCGTGCGCTTAATATATTGATATAATTATCTGTGACGTATTTCTAAAAGCAGTTTTGAATGTACGCCAATCGAAAGCGAACGGGGGTTCAACTCCCGACCCCCGATTGTAATATTATTTTGTTCTAATCAAAAACTTGATTTGGTATAACTTTTTACAATCAAAAACGTTAACAAACCGAACTCACGTTTAGCATACCCGTATTAGACTTACGTATCACAAATCGTTATTGTTAAGTTCACACACCGATCCCGGATGATGTTAGAAAACGTCACGTATACGTTCGACTAGACCACACGGCACCACTGAGTAGTAAATTGGCGATTTAAATCGATAATTTTAATCCATTGCCTATTAATAATCATTTATTGGTTCTAACCTAACCGATATTTTATATGAATTGATTCATTATTAATTGTTGACCGGATTTCCGATATTTTCGCAGTGTTGACACAATTTTTTATTCTTAAGGACTCATCCATTGCTAAAAGTTACCACACATTTTATATTTTTTCATCTATTTTCGTCTAAATCATATGACTATCTACAAAGAGTATGAAAATCAAAAAAAAAAAAATAATAAATAATAAATAAATAAAAAAATCACATAAAATGAATCGATATTTATACGACCGATATATTTTCAATAATAACTACACCACTGAGCAAACGCGTACGTTGAAAATAATAATAATAATGTATGTTTATGTCGAATGATCAAAAACGGTACAAAGACCAATCCATACAAACCACTTAAAGGACAAATCACAAGACAAAGTGATGAGAACATTTAACGAACACCGATCTACGGATTGAATCGATTAGTAAGGAAAAAATAAATGAATAATGAATATGTGATAATACGACGTCGGCGCGCTCGCGTACGCGCAACGACGACAAGGGACGCGAAATGTATTAATAGAAGGTATTATATTAATACGATTAATGAACCGCAAACGGGACCCGGTGAAATGTGTCACGGCACTTTTTATAGACTGCCGGCGCGAACTTCACCGTGGGCTACGTTTTGGCAACGGTCAGTCGTCTCGGAAAGAATTCGTCGCGGGCCCATCGTCGACCGAAAACGGTTTCGGTTCGCACCGCAGCCGTGTACATTACAACTGCGCGTGCCGCGACAACAAATCATGTGTACTGCGGGTGGGCGCGCGCGCGGCCAACGACCAGCGGTCATTCGGTAACGAAGCAATAAAAATAAAACCAAAGTCTTTCGAGTCGCCATCTCGCCGACTTCGTTCGCAGCCGACGACGGATTTTCGATTCGGAACCGGTCGCGTGTCACAAGCGCAATGATTAGGGCCGGATAATGGATCGAAACGTGTGGTGCGGATAGGGCTAATACTTTAGGCGAAGCCCTTTGACAAAAAAACGATTCCATCTTACTTTTCAGTTATTCGTAATAAATGTTAATTAAAACAACAAGTCCAGTTCATTGGTATATTGTTGAAAACAACATTTCATTATTTTAAAATATTCGTTTGATGAAACGGAATTGGCAGTATATAGTCGCTCCTTTCGACTTGTGGCCCGGAGCTATTGCCCAAACAAGCACCGCTCCTCCTTGATCCAGCCCTGGTAATAATACTATAGCCTAAGCGTTGGAGTGCAAAAAAATCAGTTCATTCCTATGTATAGAGTTCTCATTTATAGATTATTAGGTATTGATATGGCCATCGTTATGCGACGTTGGTTTTCTCGTAGAAAACCTACCTACTCGTCGTAGTCAGGCACGTGTCCCGTTTGAGTGAGTTGGGGGATGGTTCGCGTTATTTTTCAAATATTGGAACGAGAACGGGAAATAGTTCCTAATTTTGAGGAACTTGAACGAAAATGATCGTAACCTAACCTAACCTTAATTAATGAATAAAAAAAACATTTTTAATAATAATACTTTCTAAAATATAACATTATTCATTGTTGGTAATTTTTTATCACTTTGTCGGCCACTAATAAATTGCCACGAATCTAGGAAGTATCTTAGGTATATTAAATATTTTATCTTAATTAGTTCGAGATTAGCAAACAAGTTATAATATGATAATATAGACCACGGTTGTACAACTGTGATTCAAAGAAAGTTACCAGGAGACGGACAGTGGCCTTTGAGCGACGATCCGATAACAGAGAATATTACATTCAATGTTAAAACAGGGTTCAGTAAACTACTTATCAGAAAAGGTATTGAACATAAAAATAAGGCGATTATTTCTGGTTAAAAATTTGTTCACAAAAAAACAACATTGACAATCGTTCAAACCGTATAAAAAAAAATTAAAGGAATGAAAACGCGTTTCTTTTTTATTACTGGAAAAAGGAACGCGAACGAAATCCTTTTTAAAAACAGCTTACCTAACACTGATCTTATGTAACTATTTTTTTATACTACTATTTAATATATTAATAATTATTATTATTATTACAAATTCTGTTTAGATTACATTTAATAAAATAAAATAATGTATTTGAACAAGGTGCAAAATAAAGATAATAACAGTTTAAGATCAAAATTTTTGTCCATTAGACTAATCTATATTTTTACGTTTTACCGAAGTAATATTTATTTATTTATTTATTAAGAATTTACGGGCTGAGCCCTTTATAATTAATATATATATATGTGCAGAAAAGATATTACAATTATTATATGATGATAGTAAATAAAAACAATAGAAATACATTATAAGTGTGTGTAAAATTAAAAAACAAGTAAGTTAAAGGCGGGGTCCATATTGGCTTGCGACATCAAACGTCTTAAAGGTTTATTTTGCATGTAATTATTGTAAGTTTTTTCACTTGTTTTTTAAGCGTCAATATAGGTATAGGTAATCGAGAGAACGAGAAATCTTTACTGTTTGATAAAAAGTTTAACAAGTGTTTTTTCTTTTTTTCTCATGGTCGAAATTTGTTATATCATATAAAATATAATATTATATCATTTACTAAATATTTGTTGTATTGATATATTATTGAATTAAAGTTAGATCTGAAGATCTAATTAGTACTCAAGCACTTAATTATTCAAAAATGCTTTCATCGTTGTAAATACGTGTTAAGCAAACACATTGATTATTCGATTGCTGATTTCCGTAGTACGTTTGAGTTTCAATATTTTATTGAACAAGAAGTATTCAGTAACTAGTTATGTAACATCAATCTTCGTACCGAATATTTTTTCAAATAATTTTCATCAGTGAATATGAATCCAATAAAATAACAATACGGTATGCGCAAAAATAACACAGTAACCACCTTGTTGCCAGTATCTCACCCCATGCACACAGCTTTTGTTGTTTTAGTTGTATATCTAAGCTTATACCAAGTGGAACTTTTATCAGAAAACATCGGCACGTACTAATTGATCCAGTAATATATACGAAATACTTATATATGTATTAAAAATGAGTCAGAGTATAGATAAGTGCCAAAATGTTTTTAATCACTTCACTAAACTATTCTAAACTTTAAATACTCGTAAAATGTAACTTTTAAGTAGAATATTGAAGCAAAAAAAAAAAATCTATTTCTATACGTGAAATTTACGGAAAACGAAGTGTTTTTTAAAGGCCTTAGACTTTTTGAACCACTTGGTAATAACCAGTTCATGGAAGGAACACGTTCAAATTAACTCGTTCTTTTTATTTCGTTCCATTCTTAGGAACTTATAGGGGATGTAGTTTATTTTTCATGATTAGGAGCGTAGTGGAATTTCGTTCAATTTTTAGAGGAACATGAACGATTTTTTGTTCCTTTCTTAGTTCAATTATTTTTAAATAAAAGTAATCAAATCATTTTAGGAATTATGAGAAAAAAAGTTTAAAACTCGTTCAGAATTTTAGCCAACATAAAGAGCTAAAAATAAACCTTTTTTTATACGAAATTATTGATAATGTTAACAAAATGCCCATTCTGTCACGGTGGCCTCATCGGTGGGACATCGTTAGTGACTTAGAAAAAATGTTTGATGATACGGATATGTATTATTTACAATTGGTCATTTATTATATTTTATATTTTTAAAGTGTACCTATAGGCTACAACTAATGCCATGTTTTTTTTTCAGTACATTCAGTTGTCTACTGAATGCTGCCTACTCAATTTGATAAATTAATTTCACGTTATTTTCACTAGTTATTTTATTAATTATTACAAATTATTACAAATTATTATTATTATTATTATTATTATTATTATTATTATTATTACAAATTAATAATTATGTCAGACAAAAGCACGAGATAAATTTCGACTTCACGTATTGATATTCCATGGCCAGGAGTTGAAAGATATTTTTCTTTTCTCAAATTTTTAATGTATCTATTACACATTATACGGGTAAAGTAATTAAAATTGAAATATTTATTGTATGAAATAAACTAATTTATAGAATAGAAAGAAAACAACAGTACCTAATTAAATTGATGATATGCAATTAATTATATTGATAAAATTTTAAAACTTTTTGTGGAATGAAAAGTGTTCTATATTTAAGAACGAAGAAAGGAACTAGTTCCTTTCTTTAAGACAGAAACGGTAAAGGATTTAGTTTCTTTTTAACAAGATTAATGTGAACGTGAACGAGTTCCTTTTTTAAAGGAACTTTCCGAAGACTGGTAATAACTAGGGTTTGGGACTTATTGCATTTGCATATTGCTTAATAATGATTGCAGAATAGTCTAAGTAAGATTCAAATTTGTTTTAAGTCATAAA
Source organism: Sipha flava (assembly GCF_003268045.1). NCBI lineage: Eukaryota > Metazoa > Arthropoda > Insecta > Hemiptera > Aphididae > Sipha > Sipha flava. The sequence continues at coordinate 882,300 of NW_020273617.1, read as the reverse complement.
AGATTGAAATACAAAAATTTTAATTGCATATTTTCGCATATTTTGCCATTTTCGGGGCAAAATGCATATTTGACAAATTTTGGTAGTTTAATTGTTATTTATTTTATATTTGCGCAGTTTTTGTTTTATGTTAAGTTCATTTATTTTAAAGGTTAAATAATTTTTTTTTTTATTTTCATGCGTTTTTCAATATACCTAATCACTCCTAATAAGTAATTGTTTCTTCGTATAGCTCGGTTTATCAATAAAGATGAGATAATAATATTATTAACTGAATTTGGCAACTAAGAAAATACCTAATTATTCCTGCGTATACTATCGTTTATCGACAATAACTTATCGTAAATAGTTTAAGAGCAATACTATGTAAAAGAAAAAGAAAAATTCAGTATGTTTTTATACGTCGTGGCTTTTGAAATCGTTATTCTTGTAGCTTCCGTAATTTTAAAGATATCAAAAATAACGAACAATACGTGTATTAGACAATATATCACCGAATTTGTAGAAAAAAATTTTCACTGCAGGAGAAGATGAAAAAAAATGAAATCGAGCATACTATCATACATTTAAGTAATACAATGTTAATAGTGTTATTGTTGTCAAAAAATACATTTTTCAAAATTTAAATGAATAAATTAAATTTTTTAATTGGCATTTAAAAAATATTCAGTTGCATATTTTCGCGCATATTTCGGTTATTTTAAGTGCCTATGTGTATACATATTTCCTACAATTTTTGTGCAATAAGTTCCTAATAATAACCATATGTTTACGCACATCGATCCTGTCTGCTATATTATAAATATTAATCTACTGGAGTGATATTGACAGAACATGTGTTTAAACTGATTTTTAGCACTTCCAGCGCCCGATGATAATTTTTTTGTTATTTTTATTTTTTTTTCGTAGATAAAACAAATTTCTTTAGTAAATTAGACGAAAAGAATGTGATTTTTACGCAAAAACATCCTCGCAATGGAACGGCAGAGTGGTCGAATGACACAAAGAATTCGTACTGCGATACGCGATGAATGCGATATCTTATTGAAAATCGGAAAGTGGTAGTTTCTTGTAAATTGTCCACACACATCACCCGCACATAGATGTTTTTCAACGATAGCGACTCGAATAGAATATTGAACAGCGAAAACAACGACCGTGTATAGGTATAAAAGGACGCAGGAAGTGAATGGATTTCAAACGCTTACCATTCATTGGATACCCGCATATATATATATAAAGGTATATTTTTTCCACCTGAAAACACTTTCACTCGTATTTTGTCGTTTTATCATTATTGTATTTACTACCCCAGGTTAATAGGAGATACGTTCGACTCGTACGTATTCGGCGCAGACAAGGTCCCTTGGTGACGGCGATAACACGTATTACAAAAACTAATAAAGACCAATCCGCTCTATTTGCGAGTACGAAGAAATGTTTTTGGGTGCAAGAACAAACATGTTGTTCTTTCACAATAATCGCTATTGAAACCTATCGGGCCCGGATAGTTCGTTCAATCGCCATCCGCTGTTGTAATCAAATTCAGTCTGAATATGGTCTGAATATGGTCACGGAAGAATCGTCAGAAATAAATTCCGATGGCTCACTAAAAATTTGAACAGATATTATAAAGCTTTGTATACTATTTAAATAGTTTTTGAACTAGAACTGTGTAGTAACTTAAATAAAATGAGTAATTTTGTTAATCAGCTTAACAACTGTATCTGTTCTGATTTAAGTGATATGAAAATAATTCACGAGCTTCACAATATAAATTTAAAGTTACAAAATATATTTGATGTTCTATAATATCAATTCACGAATGAATGCTTTGACCAATTTAAGCATGTTTAATGTATTTGATAATTATTAAACATAATTACAATTATAGCATTAATAAATTATAAATATTTACTGGAATATTGATCGGGTCCGTATGCAAGAGGAGAGGGGATTGGGGGTTATAACCCTCCCATTGAAGATATTTTTACATACATTTCAACCAAGAATATAGTTCTATAAAAATAAAACTACTTGAAAGTTCATACATAGTTGTCTTTTTTTTTTATCATTGCCAATTTTCTCAATTTGACACGCTTTTCTTTTGAACTTTCGCTTCTTTTTAACTCTACTGTCGATTATCATTGTAAGTATAGCCATCAAAAGAACGCATTTTCAGTGACTGTAGTCAACTGTTCAAGCTGTTCAGATATTTTTTGACATTTTTTTAATTTTTGATCCTGATATTTTTTTATAATGGATATTTCACTCTATTTTTTTTTAATTCATATCCTAATATATATAACTTTGAACCCCCCCCCCCCTTCATTGGATAATTCCTAAGCACGGGCCTGATATCGATAGATTAATTTTTATCCATAATTTCATAAGTTTCAATATTTTATTATTAAATATTTTTATTAAACAATACCTACCATAAAATATAGTACAAGTAACTATTTAAATATTTTAATATCCAAATGTACCAACGTTAAATGACCACACCTAAATTTAACTACGTTTGAACGATTTTTTTTAAATGACCACGTGTACATAAGTAAGTCTATACTTGGTCAATCTAAGTATCGGATTAACACACGCCGAACAAGTTACGTGTTTTAATAATTACAAGAGTCTTGAATTTGATGGCATTATTAACGTGTGTTATGCACATATTGATATTTAAATATTTTAATGACGTTACATTTTACAAATCAATACAAAACATCACTTTCGACACGCCCACAAAAAATACAATTAAGATAATAAGGGCTCAACCTAACGGTACACCATTGTTATTTTACTCGGATAGACAACCTTCAAAGGAGACCGCGTATAGTCAGATGATCATTTCGCTACACTCTCGTATATAACAACAGGTGCATGCAATCCTTTATCAGCAAGTAAAATGTGACTGCATACGCATCGAATGCCAACGAAAAATAAAAAATCCTGTCGACAGTGTGTGACCACCGTCGAATTTCTCCGTAAATGTATATTATTTTTATTTTTTCAATTATTTAATTTAGTGTAGTTTTTATTATATTAGGTTTTATTAAACTCACATTTTCTTTCCTTGCTGGCTTTGAAAAATTATATCGCTTTTTAGCAATTGACTTTAAAAATTATATTGAAAAATTAAATTGCACATCGTGTGTGTCATATACGCTACGCTCGTTTAATACACGAACACCAAGTATATAATACTCTGTCTAAAATTAACGAAACTGCTTTTTTTGTCGATCGAACTTGTTAAAAATGTACTATCGAAAACCTTCGGATACATGCCTGTCCGTTGCAGTGCTGCGTTCAAATATATTTCATTTCACATTTGGGCAAGGAATTATCCGGATACTTGAATTTAAGGAAATTGTTAGCCATAGATTGTGCGTTAATAGATAATTAATTTAATGCGTATACTTCCTGCACGCTATCTTTATCAGAAAACGTAAACCCGTATGTGCGGGACGGTCGGTCGGATGCACGAGCCTCAGCTGCAACGGTAATCCCCCGATGGATCTCGGATGAAATACCGCAGCCGAGTACCAAATAGACGGGTTAGAAGTTTATCATATATCCAATCTAATGAAAGGACCTCTTTTATTTTATTTTTTCACAAACCTTATTTTATCCCAGCTGTCACAAAAACACATCAATTGAAACTCTGGTGTTCAAAGCTCTAACCAATTTCATAGCAAATTGAGAGATTTATTTCGAGGTTTTATTTTTTTTCATCTGCTGAAAATACAAAAATCCCACTAAGCATTTTAACCATACTTCCATTCGCCTAAACGATGGATTGTATTTATCGCTTTGTTTTAATTATTATTATTCATTATTTTATTCGATTTATTTACAAACGCTTCGTTATTATTATCGTTGTAAGAAATACAGAACGGACAATAGAAAATTGAGTACTCGATCTTTCATAAATCAATAAGTAGTTTTTACTCTCGTATTTTAACTATGATGACGCAATATGAACATATTTTCTTAAGAAACGTTTCAATACTTGACGCTTTGAACGTGTAGTGTTAACTGTATAGTTAATATTGTAAATATCACTACTTATATTAAAATATATGCTTATTAATATTTAATTTTTAAGTACTATTAGCTGCTAGGTACTACTACTACTATTACCACGCGTACAGATGGCACATTGGGATACACCAGAGTGAAATTTAAGAAGGAAACAAATCGGGAAACCCGAAAAAAGAAATAAAAAGCTACTATTTTACCGATAAGAGAAAGTAATTAAAGGTGCACTGCAATACGGGCCCGGTGTAAATCTACGTCACAAAAGAAGGAAAACAATGAATACTCGTTTTGAGCGATTGCAGCCCAAGTCGATCGCAATGAGATTGAAACGGTATTTTCTTTCGTCCGAGGGGGGGGGGGGGGGGGAATCGCACGTACAATACGTACAATAAACACAATGATTCAGATGCATGTAATTTAATTGGCAATAATAAACAATGGTACTCAATTATTTTTTCGATCGACAAGAAAAAAATATGAACTTTTTTTCAACACCCTTCGGTTTTCTTTTTTTACCCCACTGTTTGCGGACAATCAAATGTTCTACATTCCGATGTTTCATTTTAATTTACGTTTGTGATACGACCAGTTTCACGAACAATACCGATAATATGTTTATTCGTAATTATCTCGAAGTATATTAGTTTTATTATTCCCTACGTGACGGCAGTTTAGTACACCCGAGACCATATTGTAACGGTGTTACTGCATCGTAAAACCAATGTTTCATACATTTGGGGATATTTTATATTTACACGCGTGACGCATCGGTAAATAAACGTACATCGATGGCTCGAATTGAAAATCTGGAATATTTTTTTCACTATACCAAGTATACATAAGTATATAAGTATACAATGTGCGCACAAAGAAAATGTATGAATTAATATAAACATAATATTTATACTTCTTCATCGGGCTATTGTTTGGAATATTACGAAATAAATACGGAAAATGTTCAATTTATTTTCTCAACTAACCCGTAAGGGCATATGGAATTCAAACATGGGAATCTACTAAACCATCAAACCTAAGAATTCTCCAAGCCTGTATGTCTTTGGAAAAATATTCTCTCCACTTCATATCCTTAATAATCCTAACAGAGAGCTAAAAAGTCCTGTCTCTAGTTCATCAAATCAATTTGCTTGGTGGAATTACCGGAAACCATCATAATAATTATTTATTTTGTTGTAATTTGTGAGTTTGCTATAAAATGTAATTTTTATACGTCTATTCGTATAAATATTTGTTATATTTTCAATGGAAAAAATAAAAATGTCACGAGCGGTTACCATCTCCGGGTGATTTCATACTTCTCGACGTCATGACGTCACCTGAAGTAACTATATATTATCATGTACCTAAGATGACAGTTACGACAGAGCTGTATTAATACAATATACGAAAGTCTTAAACTGATTTTTAAATTGTTCCGCCGATCGTCTTTTGGTAATGTTAAAAGTGTATTAATTTGATCAACTTTCGACATCGAGTTCGTCTCAACACGCCTTTTTTGTCGTACACGTATTTCGATGATCTTATTTTTTGATCATCATATTATTTAAACGCCGTGATCTTAAAATTGTTTGTCGAATTTTTCATCCTAAAACATCAATGTCAACTTGCGATTTCGGTCATGCAACAAACTTATAAATAATTTATTTATATAATTTCTCTTACGGTTCGTGCTTTGTATACTGTTGTCGGTAAACGGCAACGTGAATCACCACTGTCATTTTTGATAAGCCGAATTTCTTTGTAATTTATAACATTTTGAGTTTGTCAGTTGATCGCTAATGATTCTCGATACTCACTTAAAACAATCTTCCTACACTCTCGGACTATACTCTATAATCCACCAAAATATAACTTTTTTGGTTTATGGAGAAAATCAAATTGTAAGTACCTATATTATTTTTTTTTTTCTAGTACGATTAACAGCGCTGTTCGTTAAAAACAATATGTCCTTAGACGATATCACTGTGACTATGATGTGTATAGAGATAATCATTATTGATATTGGTACGTTGAGAAGTACTTAAGCGATAAATATCAAACTTCTTATCTACTTTTAGCTTATTCGTTCATTATATTATATTTGAGTGCGGTTATTTTAGAGTGATATAAGTAAAATATTTTTAGAAAAATAATTGTAGAGATTTTAAACGAAAAATTTCCGTTTTTAGATTCCGAGTTTTTTTTTTTTTTTAGTATGTTTCTTTTCTTATTCATCGTATTTTATTGAAATACCTATATTGTATTTGTTTTTCTTTATGTAAAATCGTGATTTGTTTCAGTAAAACATTATTGTAGAAGAGTATTTGTTGTTTCGTCATACGCCACTGCGTATAATAAAAAGCACAGATATATAGGTAGTGTATGTTCTTCATCACGACTGGAAAATCTGTAACCGCATGCAGAATACATTTTAATCGTATTCCAAACAGTATATAGGCTATTTATATGTGACTATTCCAAATTGTTTGCTTTCACATTGGTATTCAATGTTGTGTAACCTAACTTGACATTATCCTTCTCCGACTGACGGCATCCGAACAATCGAAAGTTCAATCGTTAATCGACATGGCAATGGTCATGAATAAAGGATAAAGGATTACAAAACAAACACAGGCACATGCTGTAAGGATACGATCGAGCAGAAATATTTAGTTGTTCGAGATCAGCATATTGATGTCGTAGTTTTCATATGTCCACAACGCTATCGATACAGTCTGTTCTTCAAACTAAGAAGTATACATTCAATACAAATTGAAATGATTTCGAAACACATTTTTAAAAAAAAGTATTCTACATGACGGTTTTATTTAATTAAACCATGTGCTTTTGAACAATAGACTATAGGTAATAGCTTCGAGTATAATTGGAGTAATTATAATAACGTAATATTTTCAAATTTTTTTTATTTCTTATTTTTAAATCCGTAGTCCGAAGTGCAACAATGTTTCAAATGTACAAAGGTATAGAAAAAAAAAACAAGTTTAATTTACAATAAGCATTATTTTATACAATATTCTTAAACAAGGTTACTTAAATCGTTTACCCTATAATGGTTCATTTTAATTATAAAACGTGAATAGCCAAGTAATTGGATCGATAAGTTTTCAAAAAAATTATTGTGAACGTAGCGTTTACATTATATCGATATTCGCGAGTTGGAGATATTTCTTTCAATAAACACGTGATATGAAAACTCTCGGAAGTCTGCGCTACGAAATAACGGTCAGTCTGTTATGTGAAATCGATTGTCTAGTATACGTGGTGAACACATACTTCGCACAATGAAAACGAACAGCCGTGTCCGATCTAAAAATCTGTTGATGAGGGTATGGTGACAGTTCTCGGTGTATCGGGATAACGCTTTGCTGGTATATATAGAAAAAAAATAAATAAATAAACGGAAATTGACGTATACGCGTGGAAATCACATATTGCCGAGAGTTAGGGAGAAAAATACCTCTGCATAACGAAATAAAAATGTATGACTTCACCGGCGAAAAAAATAAAGAGTCGGAAGGGGATAGCAATATAATGAACTCGCCAAAAGAACTGATTACCACGGGGCTACAGTGAATAAGTGACGGCAGTCATAATATAGACGTCGGATTTGTATTGCGCACCATTAAAGCTTCGTGTCTCGAAAGCCTGAACCGTATATTTACATACTCGTGTACGTCGCCGGGGATATATTATAATAATCTGGGGTCGGATCTTATAGCACTAAACAGTGACGAAATATGTGCTATCTTACTACCTGAAAACATGATTAATAGCAATAGCAAAAAACCGTTCCACTACGGGTTTCAGAAATTTTGTTTGCTGTTTATTATTTTCACCAATGTATAATACTTGAATTTTAAAAAAAATTGAAACGGAAATATTCAAAAAGGTTCAAATTTAGATTTGAAATGTTCGTTAGTTAAATATATATACGAGTATTACTCCTCTGTTTTCATCAGTATAATAAAAATAAAAAAATGAAAAATATTAAGCCGTTTAGAGTCCCAGCTCTGATATAGTAATATTTAATGTTATTTGACAGCGGATTTTAAGAAACCGAGTAACCCGATGACGCAATTTTCGTCCTGTTTCCCACATACAACCTAACCCTTTTTTGTCTTAAAAACAGCAATGCACCCGCCAATCTAACCTAACCTAACCAAACTTATTTTATGTATCGTCAAATTAACCACGGTATCGATTATCCATCGTAGAATTTTATTTTTTGCTTATTCCATGACGCGACTGATCCATTTTCAATAATCGTATATCCAAATGTTCCTTTGAATGCGACGCAACTCTGGGCGATATTCATCCGTGAAAGAAGCTCGATTGATTTTTTCTTTTTCTTTCTATACCTCTTCACCGATGGAACCGCTCGACGATGTAATTAAAATATTATTATAAAAGTGCGACACGCATAACGGTATATACAGTCAGCAATAGCAACCACCCCCTCGAGAGCTTTATTTCGACGACGACGATGACGACGACGAGTCGAAGTCTGTAATGGAAATGCGAAGAGAAAATAATTATTTTCTATTGCTCGTAAGTATATAGTATATTATTATTATAAATAATTAACGCGCGTGGGCACCGTAGGATAATACTGTACGTATTCGTATTGCACAAAAATATTGTCTCGTTTTATACCGCATGAGGGTTAAGAACATACTACCGAGGGGTTGGTGAGGGACGGTATAGTGGAAAAAATCGATAAAAAAAAAAAAAAAAACACTTATCGAAAGCACAATTCGAAAGCAATATTTTTTGATGTGTTATAGTACTACCACCGCAGACGTCGTTTCTATGTACAGTTTGTACATCATAACGGTGACGGGCATCTCAATTACTCCGATTGGAAAGTAAACAGTTTTTATTTCTCTCCACGGTTATCGCTTCTATAAGGCTACAGCTGCAGGTGACCTCAGTTGAGTGGAAAAGTCGTTATATATATCAACGGTATAACGGTTGACGCCTGTAAATTGTTTTCCCACCGCTAGACCGCGAGTAATGATTTTTTTCCCTAGTGATATTTATATACTCGTATATATATATATATAAAAAACGTGATAAACTTTGGAATGGTTTCTTGTGAATGATTTTCATGTTTTGTTTGCATGTACACTGCAAACAGGTTTTTTTTATTTTAAAAATAATAGAGAAAGAAAAAAAAACCATAAATATTTATAATGTATAAATTTCTTCTAGAAGATATTATCAAACTAATCTATTTCGATTCAATAAGGCATTGTTCAATGAATTTCTCGATTTCGTTTTGTAATAACCCAAAAATACAAAAAATAATAAAAAAAAGAAGGAAAAGAGAATATATAAATGGTGTGTGAGATGAAGGTGGTATTTTTATGATGTATTAAAGGGTTGTTACTTTCCTCCTTCTTTAAGTGAGGGTTCTCAGGGTTGTAAAGGTTTGAGAGCCGACCAGCGCAATTGTACAGTCTGCCAAGCTAAATAAAGCAGCACTTACTTGTTTTACCGTAGACCTTCAAATATCGATGCGAGGTTGAAAAAAGGACAAATGCAGAATTTAATTGCACTGGAACCGGATACTCTTCAACACTCATACGAAGAATACAAGTCGAACAGATTAAAACTACTAGTCAAATAAATCGCACGTATAAACTCTCTCGTGAATCTTATGAGCGATGCTCATGCACAGACGACCAAAGAAAGAGAGCACCAGGGAGGGTTGTATGTCCCTGTTATAAAGGGACATATGGCGGCATGGACCTTGGGACGTAGGTAAATTGAGTCCCAAACGAATTTATCATTTTTCGAAATAGATAAAATGAGTTCCAATAATAATATTGAAATTGGTAAGTTGAGTTCCACGTATAAAATTTAAAGAGGTAAACTGAGTCCCTCGTATAACAGTTGAAGTGGCAAATTGATTCCCATCTAAAATATTTAATGTATTAAATTGATTTAAATGTATTTAAATTATTAATATAAACGGTGATATAGTTATAAAATCACCGAGTACGATAGGTAAGTGTATCTTATCGTTAAATATTATTATATTTCGCTCCGTATTATTATTCGACATTTTTATAAGTACCAAACTATCTACGCTATCTAATGCTGGATATGATATATGATATGTGATAACTGATAAATGTAAGTTTAATGTACGTAGTATATAATTGTGTTAATATAATTAAAATTTTGTTAAATAAAAAAAACGGCATTTCACCATATTTCAAATTGCCACTTTAATTTTTTATACAAGGGACTCAATTCATCGATTTCATTTTTATACGAGGGACTCAATTTTCCTTTTTTTTTTTTTTTTTTGGGTTGGACTCAGTTTAGCTAAAATTAATAAAATGGGTCTCAATTTATCAAACCCAGGACCTTGGACCGGTCCTTTGAAGATTAGTCTTTATCGTTCGATTGTGTCGTCCGTGCGGACATCGAAGAGACCGTTATTTATTTATTTATTAAAATCACGTACATAAGAGTAGTGTACATTGTTATAAAATATTTGTGCCCCTTTTTACAATTGAATGATGCACATCATTACAGTTTTCATGTCAATTAATTTATTAATCATCGATAATAGTTTATAAATAATTTCAAACATACGCATATGATTAAATTCAAACGTTAAATGCATATGCTTAGTTTTTCTATGCAGACCGCAACGCGGTTCTCGTAAAAGTTCAACAAAACGTTCTAGACAACGGCGTACCTTCCCCATCTATCTACTTACTTACGTCTCCGGAGTATTAAATTCAGATAAAAATGTTTACGATACAACGAGTGGAATGTAAACAAAATGTAATCGTTAAACATGGTTTTCCGTATACGAAATAAAAATAAAAAAAAAAAAAAAAAACGAAAGAAAATAATAATAAAAATAGTGCACGTACAGCTATTATATGTTTTTCCGGAGTAAGAGAAAAATTACAGCATAAAATGCGTATTAAAATTAACGCAAACGCAGTCGTTGAGCAGCGCATTTCTTTGCAGAAGTCATTTCGCAATCGTTTTGCCGCAACGCGTTTTTCAATCGAAACAATTATTACCGAACCGTGTAAACGCGTGCCTGTTACTGTTACACCGAACCGTTTTAAGACATCTTCAATGTTATTGTTGTATTACGTATTAAAGATAGGTTAGAGTACTACACACGTTTTCGTATAGTTCATGTTCATCGCATTTGAATATGATTCTACGTACGTGCAATCATGATAATGCGGAATATTACACAGTACACAGACGAGCGATAAGCCACGCGAAATCGCGGACGGCCAGTCGTAATTAATATGCATAGGTGTATTTTAATTAAAACGCACGATGTTATCAACACTTTTAATGAAGTAATTATTTAAATGTTGGCGAAGATTTATCGAAGTACCTTAATGAGTATGATGTTTTAACGGCGAAACGTCAACAACCATCGTGTGCATTTCAGGTGCACTCGAATTACGCGAACGTCATTAAACATATTAAAGTGTACTTTCGACGCGATAATGATTTTCATATAATAATAATAAGGTTCTCGACGTCTGTTGGACACTAGGACATAATATTGTCATTATTATTAATGCTACCGAGGCGAGAACGGGTACATTATACATTACTATACTCACTAGAGAAAACGTTTTTACGTTTCGCTTAACAATACGTATTACTACGATTGTGCAATCAATCCAATAAAAATCGGGTTGTACCCAAGCGAATTATACCGAATTAAATAATATGTGTGAGGAACATACGGCCGAAGAAATAAAAATAGTACATAATTACGTATACGAGTATAAAAGAATAAAAACTACATCGACTGGTGAAATCGGATCTCTTTTGCACTCGTATATTTACTTTGTGATGGCTTATGAAAAATGTACTCGCAGAACTGGTAAAATCGACATATATACTCGTATTTCCAATATTACTTACTCCTCTCGCAGTAACCATAAATAAAAAAAAAAATATCGAAAATACCGATCGGCAAAAGTTTAGTATACATATAGGAACGTGAAGTTATTTATTATAGTTCCTAAATCTTTGACCAGCCGAGAAACGTTCGTAAATTATTTGTGGTGATTTTAATAATATATTAATAGTTCAACGTCTGATTGGCCATACACTTGAGATTTAATTTTTTATGATCATTCAATTTAGTCCGAGCCAGGTTTAGTTACTTTTTATTTAGTTCAGGGTCAGATATAAAATGTTTAAGATTTTACGATATACTCTTATACATGTATATTATATTATATGATTATTATTACTGTAGCAGTATGATATTAGAGCAGGGCCTAAAAAAAAAAAAAAAACGTTTTAACAAGAAGTTTGCTTGAATTGTTATCCAACAATGTAGTGTTTCGGTGAAAAACCACTTAACAGTCCGAGTACTAAGAAAAAGATTCCCCTGTATTGTAATCATAACTTAGCATTGTTAGAAATATTCGTAAGTTGCACTATTGGGTTCGCTCGATAACATTTTTAAAATAATAAATTAGTCTTTAAGTATGTGATAAGTAAAGTAAGTCCAAGATCTATCTTGCATTTGCATTGTGCATACACATCGCTGTTGATCATAAATGTACAAAACGAATATTCATTTATCAATATTAATTTATGAATAAAATATTGTTTATTTTTCTGGGATCGGTTCAGATTTTTTCCTAGACTTCCGTGTGAAATGTTAAATCACGTTACGTTAACATAATAAAGTTTGTAAAACACTCCAAAAACATCATCCAAACAAACTATTACTTGGATATCTTAGATGATGATCGACATAACATAATGGAATTTGATGGAAAAGTTTGAAACATTTTACGACGCTTTACAATCGTCGATGCTAAATACATTACCAACTTTTGAATCAAAATATATGAAGTTCAAAAAATCCAATCTAACAATAACGGCTTTGTTGAACACTTTTGTACAAACAACAGTTGAAAAAAGTTGATCGAAATCATAGTCTTTATAAAAAAAATGAAATTAAAGCACCACATCCCGTTTTTTCAGAGGAAAACATGATTGTTTTAAATAACGTCTAATTTGTTTGAAATAACACAACAAACTTATATTAACATAGCATGTAAACCAAAACATTGACTCCAACCTTATAGTTTAGTTTAAAAATTAATACAAACTGCCCGACTGAATCGTTTTGAATTATTTATTTATTTAATTTATTATTATTTATTACTTATTTATTCATAAATTTGGTATCGTCGTAATAATACGTTGACTTAAATTATTTATATGGTAATTAAATCTTTCAACATTATTTTCTGGTTGTTATATTGAATTTACCAAGCTCAATTAACCCGGGTTAAATTTAATTAATTACGGACATTATAGTTTACGGGTCGTAAATGAAAAAAAGTAATATAATCATTTTTTATCGTTAATAAAGTTCAGATGGTGGAAACGTGCTAGACTGTAGAATTATTTAATCAGTACATATTGGATCTCATCACTTTTCTTTGGGCTAAACTAGTCGCTCCGGTGTGTTAATTAAGAATTCATAAATCCGAAAATTCAATTCATCAATTTATTTAGAAAAGAAAAAAATACCTTTCACATCTTATCACGACTTATCGTCAACTAGACCATTTGCGGTTCTAAAAGTAATCAATAATCATTTAATCCATTTTAATAACTTATAATTTATAACCATCCAACTAACTGTTCATGAGGCTACTGTTAACGAAAAAAAAAAAAAAAAAATCTACAGTGTTATAAATTGTGACGCCTTATTTCTTAATACTCTGCGAGTACCTCAGAGCAATAAAATTCTATATCAATTTTAAACCCAACCGATATATTTGATCATAATAATGTTATAGTCCTAATTGTGGATATGCAACACAGAAATGGCTTTTCTATTTCGAAAAATGTACATTTTGGACACGTATCGAATAATTTATTGTGAATGGCTCTCGTCGCGGATGATGTCTTCCCCTTAAGTCACGCGTCACTCTACTCTCGACAGGGGCTGAAATTTATAATCAACTTCTCGCTGATGGGTATGACTTTAAACAAGATATTTCTGGTACAGGTCAAGTTGTTCAAACCACTGCTGAGGGTAAGAGTACAAGATTTGATGACCATCGCTAGCGGGGGATCCCATTTAAACTTTTACACGACCAGTAAAATCATCCGGTAACGGAAAGAACAAATTGCTCCGTGTACCAATCCATCACCGTTCGCCGAAACATTTGCTTACTAATTGTGGTGATGGATGATCCAGAAATAAACGCAGTTGAATGACTAACGTTAAATTCCAAGGATTTTTTTTTCAAACTCAACTGATATAATTTTTTTTTTCTAACAGTCCTCAGCGGGTCATGGTTTTAGATAAAATTGTTAAACACAGAGTTCTTCGATTATCTACTACTAGATGGAATTTTTAAAGTCGAATGGTGAATACTGTGTCTGAGAATCTAAAGCCCTTGAATGTAAAAATGGAATTGAAATACAACATTTAATCAAACTATAGCAGTTAACCAAGCTCCAGCCTTATAATTGATGTTAAATGATGATAAATGTATATTTTAGTTAAGAGTCTTCATGTTAATATTCTGTATAATCAACTACAAAAACGAACTATGGAGCTTGTAAAACTTTCCAAAGCAAATTTTCAGTTGGAAGAAAATATATTAAAAGGAAAACAGAATATTGATACAATAATTGTTGAATAAAAAGAAACCTCTCAAAGTTATTCAACGAAACAACGAAGACAAGATGATATTATTGAAACAAGAAAAATCACGGAAAAGGAGGTATGTGACATTTTATTGTCAACGTTAAAGAACAGTTTGATTATAAAAATCACTCAAATGCTTCACACCTATTTTTATATATTAAATTTCGTACTATGAGAATAACTTCCCAAGTAACCATTTTATTAAAACTGTTGAAGCATACCCTTTTTTGGACTTTAAAAATTAAGATAGAACTACAATTGTTATACAAAATAACCTATTTCCGTGATATATAATAGATATATTAACACTGATATTTTCTGAAAGCTACAAACTTCTAAAAATAAATTCAACTATTTCAATGACTACAGCTGAAACCGAGAGATCGTTTTCTACATTGAAATGTATTATAACTTTTTTGAGAAATTCAATAACGAAAGATCGATTTACACCATTAGCAATGCTATCCATTGAAAAACAGGTAATCAATGACATTCCAAATTTCAACAAAGAAGTAATAAACAGGTTCACAAAAAAAAAATGGAAGAATCGATTTAATATATAAACATGTACGTGAATTCTAATAAATTACTAAAAATAATTTCTATAGTATTCTATAGTTTTTAATTTGTTACAATATTTTTGTAAATTTATTATTTACATAATATGTAAAAATAAAGACGAAATAAAAAGTGAATAACTAGAATTTGTTAACAATTATTTTATACAATCTGTAATATATAAGTATATATATTATTGGTTTGTTTTTGTCTTGCACTAGTTCATTAAAAATCCATGGGCTGCTACTGGTGGGAATATATAGGATTTATAGGTGTAATTTTTCGATAAAAGGGATTAACCGAATAATTACAACGTTAACTAACGCAAACTATTTAATTTAGTCTTAAGCTGCGATCTATTTATAATTTATACTGATAAATATTTGTCAAATACAATGGCACTAGACTAGCATTGCTGGTTAATTATATGCGAATACGTACAATAAATCAAATGAGTGGATTCATGGCAAGCAATCGAAGTTATAAGTTATATATTATATCAAAATAATACAATAATATTATAAAACAAACAAAAATGCCACACATAGGCTATTTGTAACGGCATAATTAATTCAAACACAAAAAAAATGTATTAAAAATCAACAACCTAGTAATGCTAATAAACACACTGAATAAAAGTCGGATTTTTTCGCAAAATACTTGATCTCATTATTATTTTCATGTTTAAAATGTTGTGAAAAAAAAAGCACTTTTTTAATGAAAATTGTTTGTATTGCTGTAGTATGGTAAAAAATTTGCTCTAAAACTGTATTAATTAGAATCGACAATATGTTTCTTAGTTTAAAAATTAAACATACATTTACTTAATGATCTCGTACTCTGTTAATAAATTAACGAGACACACAACGGTGGAGAAAAACAACTTTATTGAAAGTTAACTGTCGTGTTGCCTATATGATACCTAAAGTGTAAAAATCAGACATATTTGTTACGAAATTATAAAATGTCGATAAAATAGTATATAAATAAAATTCTTGAATTTAAAAAAAGTAAAACATAGAGAATAATAATTTTTTAAAGAATCATAAGTAAACCTAAAAAATTAAAAATATATCAAGATCATATGCATTACGCTTTATAATAATACTTACGAAAAAAAAAATAATGATTTAATCAAGTTCTTTTGTGTCGTGTCGTTTTAAAAGAATATTAAAAAGATTATTACTATGCACTAGTTTCTAGATTATATTTGTATAATCAACACACGCTAATATATGGATGGTAATTTTTTTATAATTTTAAAAACAGTGCTCCTTATATAATGTATCACTTATGATTATAGGACACACCCTTTAACGTTCGATAGTTTTGAAATCAAATATATTTCTATAATTTATTACACTCCGTTGTAAGTAAATTGATTGTTTTTAATAATGGATAGAAAAACTATATTTATTTTACAACTTCAGAAATGCATTTACCACGTACTGACAAAGTGATATTGTTAACGAAATAAACGAATTGAATTCTTTTTATTAAAATTAGTACGCATGAGTTTTATTATAAAAGTGCAAAATAAATGGAAAAAAAACAACTATTTACAATACAATATTCATTATGTAACGATAAAAATATGTATTCTGATGAATTTCAATCACTGAGATATTGATTAGTTTTTATATTCCTTAAATAACAAATGAAATATGTTGTTGTTGTATCGATATTTTATGAAGAAAAATGTCCAATCTATAATTGTTTGAACCATGTTTCTTGTTGTATGGTCCCCAAATCACAATACATTGTGTTGAAAACCACCCTTTACTATAAATAAGAACTTATAATTAATATATTCAAGCCATGTTGTAATCATATGTAAGCTGTTGTTATTTGCATAATAATGAAAGTAAAAAAAAATGTATAATCCAATATGTGAAATATTAAATTTGAAGGATTTTAGATTCTGAGTGAAACAAGGAATTTATTGGTTTTACGGTATTTTTTGTGTCTATGTAGACAATTTAAACCAGAAAGAGTACTCTAATCATCACAGTCATAAGACATTTCTGACTGAAACTATTGTCTAATTGACACTTATAAAGTGTTACCATTACGATTTTCGAAAATTAAAAGTTTTTTTTGAGCCGTTAATAAAATATTGACATTTCCACCTTTTATACGAAAGAATCGAAAATAAAATAAAAATGTTCATAAATATCTATTATTGATTAATAGAAATAAATATTAAGATTAATTTCTATAAAAAATTTGAGAGCGTTGGAATATTAAATTTTGATAAAACGATAAAAATCACGAAAATCCAAAATATTTTATAATAAAAAATGCATACGATTTTCAATTTTTATATCTGTGGCGTGAAAATTAAATACAAGATTTTTGATATAACTTATAAATTTAAATAAATAAGTACAAAAAATTATCAAATTCCGTTTTAGTTATTATCATTAACACGCAAAATATTTTATACGTCAAAATCTCAACTAAGTGCTTAAAAACTGTTTTCTTTTTTAATTTTTTATATTTATTCACGTATTTTATAATATTGTTATAATAAATAGCGCATAAACAGTTTTCTTTCGTCTTGAAAGACAGGAAAGCGATAAAAAAAATTTTTTGGCAGAAGGTTCTAAAAATATCAAACATACATCCGTTCCCTTATGACATATGACGATTACATTTATTTACGTATAATACATACGTTTCATTATTATTATTTACAGTTTCAGAACATCAAGTATACATTGAATAATGTTCATTTTTAACGAAAGGACGTACGGGGCCGGGATTCGTTTACAAAGAAGTAAGATTTGAACGATTATCCCTTTTTCGCTCCCTGGAATCACGGAAACATATGATATTTTCTACTTAATCAAAGCTTATATTCATGTTATACTCTAGGTGATTGTCACTGTATGCCGTTGCGGAAATGCTATTCTCTGAAGTCATAAGTATAACATAATTTATATTCAAGTTCCGTGTTTTCATAACAGAAACAGGTAGTGTTTTGCGTGTTTTAATAAATGCTATATAGAGATACAAGAATAAAAATGTATACAAACGTATTGAGATGTTCTGTAAAAAAAAAAAAAATACATTTATAGAGTTAATGCACGGAAATGGACTCTTTTTTTAGACGATTTTTCAACTTTTCAGGCGTCTCAAAAAAGTATATCTCGTTTTCTTCTTTTGACAGTGAAAGTTCAAGAAAATTTCCTCTTTTTACGTTTATATATAGTTTCTATCTTCAAAATAGTTTTTCATTACATTGATATGCATAAGGTTAGGTTAAACGCATAAGGTTTCTTCAATTCAATTTTATAGGTAATATTAAAAATATTTAACTAGTTATTCAATGATCGAAGTACAATAATCGTTTTAATATTTTAATATAAATAATTTTACTATAATACATACTTTTTCGTAGAAAAAAATTTAAATATATTTTTTTTGGAGAAATAAAGGCATTCTTGCATTGCTGTTTTATCAATAAAATTAATAAAATAATCGTAACTCTATTTTATCGCGTCATAAATTACAGTTTTTAGTGGCAGTATCCATTTGAATCTATTTTAAAGACCCGTTACAACTTAAGAATTTATGCAGCCTGTTTGGATAAACATATTCATAACAATTTCAAGATGCATCATGCATCGGACTGTCGTTGGTATAGTTAAAAATGCTGCTTCTTATTTTTATAAATATGTAGGTAATATAATAAAGTAAATTATTATTTTTTTGTAACTTTTTGTACAATTACTTTGTAATAAAAAAATAATAAAAACATAAAAAGTATGTACAAGTGTTTTATGTTAAATTATTAGTTAAAAAAAACAGGTAATTGAAGAATGCATAAAATGCGCCATCCCGGTCACTTTCGAGTAAAACTTTAAAATGTGTGTTAAGACAGGGCACCCACCATATTACAATTTAAATAATGTGTTTATTTAATTTTTTCGTAAACACTCGTTTAAACCAATTTTAACATTTTTGCTCCGCCAAATTACATGTTTATGTTTTTTATGTTTTTCTCATTAGTGCGATTTTTTGGTTTCACGTTTAAATTAATTTTTGACTATGTTATCATATCTGTTATGTATATAAAGTATTATTTAATCAAATAAATGTATAATTGTCCAAACCACCTTTATTAATTATATTGTTTTGTATTGATAAACAAAAAATACCAATAAACATTATATACTTCAATGACTCTAGTTTCAACTAAAACCATTTATAGATGCTTTGGATTTTAAATTAATTAGATAAATCAACCAAAATGAATATTGTTTAATGGAAATTATTTCATCCAATAATTACGATTTATAAATACCAAACTTTAAAATGAATCACCTCATAAATTTCTAAATTAATTGAACTTAAACTTCATAACGACAATTTTTTAAAACATTAATTTAAAAATGAGTGTTTTCTTATAACTTATTGATTGTAACAAATATAGTCAAATTAAAATTTATCGTAAGTATATTTGTACTCACCAGGGACTGGAACCTATAGGTTTTTTCGGTACTGGTTTTGGTTGTTCAATTAATTTTTTAATTAACCCTAAAGGGTTCTGCTTTAGGTTTCGGTTTTTTAAAAGAGTAAGGGTTCTAGAACCGGTTCATTTCGGTTAATTTTGATTATTAGAGATTTATTAAGAAATAATATGAAATTATTTATTTATTCTTGTTTAAATTGTAATTGTTTCATTTCATGAAAATAGAAGGTTTTAAGAATAGTTAAAAAAATTAAATACATATATATATATATATATATATATATTATATCAGCCTATTATATTTCTTTGAGTTAGGTTAAGTTATTTTATTCCAACTCATAGTAGGAATTTGTAAATTATTTTGTAATATTGTGAAATATTTTGATTTGATGAAATAAATATCTTTAATTTGAAATTTAATTTTAATTAGGAATCAAAGTTAATACTGGCTACTGTTAAAGCTACGAATTTTTTATAAATATTAATTATATTTAATACTTAATTGACGAGATAGATGATACACTCATTTTAATATATAAAAATTAATATACATACAAAAACAATAATTATAATAATATTACAAATTTACTTATTATATGCATTACATTATTACAGTTTACAACACAAAATAAAAACATAAAAATACTTGACTTTTATTTTTCTGAACCGACATATGGACAAACAAAATAGTCATTACCATAGTTTTACTAGTCTAAATAACTGACTTAAATTAACCCTTTTATAAATAAAGGTTCCGGTTTCAGTTACGGTTCCTAAATTTTAAAGGTTAACTGGTTCCAGTACCGCTTCTTTTCAATTACGGTCCCTGATACTCACGTATTCTAAAGATGTTTTATAACACGTATCCCAACTATGCATTGTAAAGTTTCTATAATGTGTGAGCTTTTTATTTTACTGGCAATGCTTTGTGCTTAGTATGTTTTTTATAATATGTTATAATTAGAGAGTATTGGACAAATAAGTAATTAATGTATTTTTTTTAAATGTTGATAGTAATGTGATAGTTATTCTTATCGCTTTTAAATACAAAAAACGGCTTGATTGCGTGTGTGTTGTATATAAAATGATTTCAGTAATGCATTTCATTGAATTTGTCGAATTACATTAGGATCCGGTTAATTTAAGATAAAAAAAACCATAGATTTTATAATTTTTGAACAAAAAATAAATTTTACTCGGTCCAAATGGAAGTGGATTACATTTGCTTCATTTTTTTTTTTTTTTTTTTTTTCAGTACCTCAACCGTTGACAGACATTTTAAATAATATAACATTCTATTAACGCGTGTACACGTATACTTACTATGAATAGTAATTTCGAAAACTTTTACCATTCGGATTGTTACGAATTATATTGTAGAAATATAGCGCCGTAAATCTGGTAAACTCAACAATGCACTGAAGATTGAACCATTTGATAAACGTTGCAGTGTCCTCGTTTTTCTTCGCTCATGTGATCGGTTAATTAGTTAATCATAATGGGGTTGATGTAACTGTATATCGGTGTGGAGGGGGCGCACACATGCACATACACACACTTTATCTTTCGCTCACATGCACACACATACACATTCAGACATGCACGCACACAGCACACAGACTTATTGATCCTTTGCACATCCCTTATATCGTCCCTGGTTCCTCAAGAACTGACGCTGTACGAACCATGCCACCTTTAAAAACCCAACGTGCGTTATTACGTTTACGACCACCGTCAACTGCTGAACATGCGCTATCGGAAATTATTTCAGGTCAGTGGTGTACATCGAACATGACCGGGACGGGATCCGAGCGAGAATTAGCGATGCTGATTGCTCTGCGCAAATTCGTTCCCGGCTATTTTTAATGCGATGGGCACGATGAAAATTTATTAAAATGTGAACCGTGAGTGCTAAGTCCACACACTCCTTTCTTGTACAAAAACAACATAAAATAAATTACAATATATTATATGTAAAGTGTAGAGAATATGATCAAAAATTCAAAAATATATTTATTGATTATGTTTTTTTATTTGATTATTACTATAGCTCTTTTACCAAGGCTCGGTTCATAACTATTAGCTATAAAAAAGGCTGTTTTAAGCGTAATAATTTACTCTTATAAAGATATATAAAGTCTTAAATATGTAAAATATGCCCTAAAAATGTTAAAATATTCAAATGAAAATAAAATATTATGTACGAAAAAAAAAAATGTTTGAGACTTTTATTAGTTAAAAAAAAAAATTGAATTATATTACATCATATTTTTTTTATACCATAGTACTCAATTGCTATTGTTTCGTAAAAAAAAAAAAAAATTGATACAAATTAAATTAGTGTTATTTTTAAACCTATCACCATTATTACTTACGTTAATAGTTACGTATAATTATGAGATGTTTATACAAATTTTCAAACTATACATACATAAAAAAAAAAAAAAATAATAATAATAAATGCAAATGCTACATGCCCTGGTTATTGCTAAATATCAGTTGGACATGAGAAAAAAAACTAATAAAAAAATAAAACCTTAGGGAGAGGGTTCATCCCCTCCACTGAGAACTCCCATAGTCTTACGGGTGGTGTTCCACGTTCGTTGGTGCCAAACTAGAATCGGTCATCAATATATTGGAATCAACGACGGTTTCAAATACGTGACTGTTTAGAGTATCATCCCATTGAGAAAGGATTCATTGGGTTGACATCAAAAATCGTCGCCTTGTCTTATACCGCGATGATGATATCGTGTATATTGTCGCAGGCTCGAGCCAAAAGTCCGATACCCGAGTATTGCATTAGTAACGCATTATTACCTTGATATTTTACTGATTTCACAAGTGAGGGTGAGGCTAGTAGGTGATTAACATAATATTTCTCTTTTTATTGTTTTTTATATTGAAAATTTATAGAATATGATGATTAATCTTTTGTTTGAACATAATTACGCGACACAATGAAATTTTAAATACAAATAAAAATACAAGACAAACTATACACTGTAAAATGTAAGACTCGACTGATTTGGCAAGCTAAATACTACAAGCTATTATATCATAACTATTATACATACAAAAAGATAATATAAAGTTTTTGTTATTATTTATTAGTGTACCAGTGGTTTTAACGAGTATAGTGCATACAAATCGTCATACCATATTATTATATTCTCTGGTCATACTTCGAAGTTCTAATTGATAGTTTTTCATAATTCATTGGGTTGTTATTATCATTATAAGCTATTATTAACTGTATAGGCATCTTATTTTATATTAAGTCTATTCTAACCTTAAGCTTTTGATTTCTAACTATTGTGGTCGCATTACAAATATGTAAAATTAGAACTTAAATGTAATACATCTTAATACAATATGATCAAGGGGGTATTTACTCTAATACCTCTTCCTTGGATCCGCCACTAATGTATTGCCACAAAACGTACTACCATAGAAATATCATTATCTTCTGCTGTCATTACTATGTCAATCAAATTGGGTAACTGTAAGTGTGTCATAATAATAATAATTCAATGAATTATTGCAGTGTATTAAATGGATTCTTGGTGTTTATGAATATCTTAGTAGAATGATGGATTCGACGCCATTTGTATTTTATAGCGAAAATACACATACATTTTCGAATGGTTATTTCTCTCTAACTCTACTTCTCTTTTATGTTAGAACGTGAAACAAACATTCGAATATCGAAATTTCTCGTATTTATAGATGTTATAATATTTAATTAAAAGTTTTCGTTCGTTTAATCCCGACGGTTTTGAGTGAAAAGATGAACACTAGTCAAACAAAACTGTTGGTTTAACAATTGGCTTAGGTGTCTTGACACCGACAATATTAGTTTATTACTCGGACGAAACGCGGAATAGTTAAACTTGTCACTCTGAAATATTTTCAGGCGTTAAATTCTGTATGTCTCAATATTACTTGTACAATATTACAAAGTTATGTAAACATTCGAGATGCGGTGCGATTATTATTTGGTATTTATTACTTCATTAAACAGTATGTATCACGTAAATCGTATACATATATATATATATATATATATGAGTATGCGTGTGTGTAAATTTTAATTACGGTTAAAAAATATTAATGAAACGATCCGTTGTCTTTCGATATGAAAATATTTTAGTGACCGTCTGCCCTAATACAATTTGGCAATGTTTGTGTTAAATTATTCGTTGGCGTTTTATATTTATCTGTTTGTTAAAAAATATGTAATTTATAAAAACAGTGTACATATTTTCACATGACACTTCGGTGTCCACCGTTTTACCGACAGTTCGACGTAATGGTATAATTTTATAACAGCTCTAGCGCTCAGCACACATAAAAACTCTACTTCTCGATACGAGTAATAAATTCAAAATTACATTGTTATGGTAATTTTATTAAGTATAACTTACTTAAGTGAAAATTGTATTCATCATATTTGAAAAATATACAAACACGGTTAAAAACGTGTAGCCATAAAAACATAAATATTCATTTCAAATAATAAGTTTAGTCCTCGTTAAACGTTTAAGTTTCTATACAGTCGTAAATCATATGATATAATTGAATTCCTTTGAGTATCACATTAAAATTTTGTAATAATTTACCTTGTTTATGCCTATGCCTTATATATTCACATAATTGTATTTACTTACATAAACAGTTTATAAGTACTAACGATTTATTTCTTTATTTTATAATATCTTACGAAAATTAACATTTTTTTTTAACCGTTTGTTTGAATACTTTATTAATAATATGACCGGTAATATCACGGTATATATTATTTTCAAATGCTTTTGAACATTTCATGACATGTTCCATCGATTTGAATTAAATCGTTTTTATCAAGTGCAGAAAAAATTGCGTGTTTTATAAAAAAAAAAAAAACTTATTTATAGTTTAAATGTTTATTAACAACAACATTTATATTTGTCATACTTTTATACTAATGTATTCGTAATATAAACAGGTAGTCATACCATTTTATATGTTTATAAGTAAGTATAAACAAATAAATAAGTAGTATAATAAGTAGTATTTTATATGTTTATTAAGGATTTTTAAAGCTTCCGATGTTACACAAACGCTGTTGACAGTATGAAATAATATATTTATTTTTTTTAATGTATTTATATAGCCAATAATACATTATCCGACATTTATTAGGTTTAAAATTTTAATAGATTCAATAAATACGTGATTTGAAAACATAACATTAAAAACGAATAAAAAAAATTATTTTATTATAACTTAAAACCCATAACAAATGCCGTGATGTTGATTAAACGATTAATGTTTTAATGTGTTTAATTCACATTTCAATATTTACATATTATGTAAATATAAATACACACTATTTTGTAAACATCGTGCCGATTTTACGTGCTTATAATAATACCGTGAAACATGATCCAAGTAGAAAAGCCGATGTACAGTACTCCAGTTATATCACTCTATAGAATATTTTATCAGTATACTATTATCCATTTGCGCGTTTCGTATTTTGTCATCGCGTAGCTGTTAATGAATAATGTCCACAGCGCAGTAGAGGAAATAACGCAAACGATCCATTATTGTTTTAATCTTAGCTCCCAATTGATTACCCAACATATTTTACTAGTGTTATTAAATTAATTAAAATAAATCTCTCAGTGCGCGCGTGTGAATGCGTGCAATCGATACGAAACGTACCTTATGTAATATATTAACCTAACCGCGGTTTTCGTTAGTTCATCGGATGAAACCCTAACACGTATAATACGATATTGCGTTCCTACAAAGCGCTGGAAACGGATATAAGTGCTTGCATTTTGTAGCTTTCGTACTGTACATGGTCATAATATAACATTATTATTAACATAACAACGAAACCGTGATTTATATTTTAGTTTTGATATTGAATATTATTATAATTATATCTAAACGATTACGGCGACGGAAAATGTTAGCTTAATAATTTGAACTTCAATCTCTTTAGAATAGGGAAATATATATATATATATATATATATATATATATATATATATAATAAATAGCTTATATATAAAAATAATAAATAACTACAGTCACGACTGAATTTGAAAAAATAAAGGAAGAATGACATTGAGAAAAATTAGGGGTAATATAATTTATTTTAATGGGAGAGATTATTTGAAATGAATTTTTCATACACTTAGATATA
Organism: Sipha flava; assembly: GCF_003268045.1. Taxonomy (NCBI): domain Eukaryota; kingdom Metazoa; phylum Arthropoda; class Insecta; order Hemiptera; family Aphididae; genus Sipha; species Sipha flava. Next base: position 856,314 of record NW_020273617.1, on the reverse strand, counting down.
TCCTTATATATATATATAAATCCCTATTTCCATTGGTTATGCCATTTGGCATGAACGGCTGAACCGATTTTGCTAATTCTTTTTTTGTTGTGTTTGTTATTGTGGGAGAAGGTTTTTAAGAAATAAACAATTAAGAAACTTATACGAAAAATTAGAAAATTTAAGAATACTTAACCACCGTATTAAATTATTTATAATCCAACCTTAGCGCTTTGGAAAATATAAACTTTTTTAATGTAACCTTTAGACGTTTGACGTAGAATTGACAGAATGCGTGCTGCAAATATCGTCATAGTGGATGTTAAAAACCGAATATCGTTTAAAGCAGATGTTTCAGTCGGAGTTATTTTATTAATAAAAAATACATGTAAATTAATTAATATGTCTGATCATTATATCTATGTATATCCGATATATATATATTAATATATCTATGTAAAATAATTGAATTTCTTAGTGGACATCACGATTAGTTCAGAGCCATCATGCCTAATATTAAAAGTTCAATTTGATATGGAGTTTTGGTAAGTTTGGATAGACTAACATAACAAGTGATATACTTTGTTTTAAAGAAGAATACGAAATAATTTTCCTTAATTTACAGTTAAATTTTCGTTTTTGTGTAATTGCCAGCAATTAGACGTACAAACTTAAGTCGCAGAACCCGCAACGCTGCCAGTCAAAGATATACAAGAGTAAGACAAACTGACGAGCAACGCGGAGCGCGGAATGAAGTTGAACGGAATTGATGGAATCGAAATCAACAACATAGAAATGTTACGTTTAACCCCCTATCGAGCTGCATTAAATTATAACGCGGAAATCGATTACAGTTCACATCGAATCATTGCTATTGGACCAATAAACGTTGTGTACCTATATTGCAAGGCATTTATGTTTAAAAATGAAATTCCTGGATCGTGTTGCGCGAGCGGTAAAGTAAAGTTGACGCCATCGGTACCGCCATCAGAGCCACTACATTTATTCGTTACCGGAAACGGGACAGATTCTAAACATTTTTTGACTTATATCCAGCAACACGATAAATGATTTCAAATTACGTCGTTAAGTGCAACAAAAGTAATTCAAAAAAATTTTATTTATTCAGGATAATATATATATATCGTCTAACAGGTTCCTTATTACCAACGCCGAATAGTGATTAGGTACAAATTTTTGCAAATTCGTTTTATGAGCGATTCAGTAAGACAAGTCGATCAGCGTTGTGCACACAACAATTCGGTGAAAAGACGAATTGCGGAACAACTCCAAACGTTTTTCCATATATATAACGAATTGGTTGCATTATTCACCACCGCTTTGGACCGCATACCGTCTGAAAATTTCAAAAATTTCATGAAATCTAATAAGACACCTGCAGGACAACACGCGAGACATTTCAATGCGCCAACAATTGACAAAGTCGCTATTGTCGTCGTAGGTGAAAATTTAGAAAACCGAGATATTGTTTTACATCGGCGTAGCAATCAACTGCAGCGTACGATCGAGACATATCGATTATATGATGCGTTACAATATCCTATCTTATTTTGGCAAGATGAAGATGGATACCATTTTTCAATGCAGATGATAAATCCAGTTACAGGTTCCGAAACTAACAAAAAAGTTAGTTCAATAAATTATTATTCAAACAGACTGATGATTCGAGAAAATTATAAAAAATTAATCTTAAAATGTCGCCATCTCTTCCACCAATATTCTATGGATATGTACTTATAAGTTTAAACTGAGTGATTGACCAGGCAAAACTGTGTTCTGGAGAATATTCGTCTACGGGATGCCATGAAGTTTTTAAATTCACCGGAATTTCCTGGATTACCACCTCATAGTCTTGCAACTAAAATCGGATCGGTAATCATTATGTTGCAGAATATAAACCAGCCACGTTTTTGTAATGGCACTCGACTTGCGGTGAAGAAATTAATGAATAACGTCATCGAAGCCACAATTTTTAAAGGGAAGTGCAAAGACGAAGTTTTGATTCCACGGATTCCTTCGATTCCGAACGACATGCCATTCGACTTTAAACGGTTGCAATGCTGATAAATAAATCTCAATGGCAGTCGCTAAGTGTTTGTGGGCATCAATCTTGAAAATCCACGTTTATCACATGGCCAATTATATGTCGCCTCTTCTTGTGTGGGAATACCAACATTACTATTTATATACGCGCAAAAAAAAACCTTTGCATGCTGTATATCATAAAGCATTAGAATAATAAACACTTTTTTTTAAATATATTTTTTTTTTAATCACACCAATTCGAATTCAATATTCATAATTAAAACTTGACAATGTCTGTCAGGTCAGCTAGTTAAAAAATATAAATACCAAGTTTTCATGTTTAGTACTTTTAACTCTGTATCGATAACCAAATTTATATTATAGCTATTATTTAAAACACGTTTAGCAAAATTTGAATTGAGAGTAGTTTTTTTTAATATTATTTCAGATTTGTGTTGTTTATATTTTATTTTTGTTTTATTTAAATACAGTTTGTTACAATAGGGAAATATTTTCAAAGTGAAACGAGAGACGAAGAGAGAAAAAAATAAAATACGTAAAATTGTTATCGTCGTACAGAAAAAGCAAAAAAAGGTTTATAAGACACGTATTAAATAGTCGATGCTATGGTGTAACAGCCAATAACTACGTAGTGTATTTTGTTATGTAATTTATTAATGGATGACGACGAAATTAATCGCCAAAATCGATGTGTTGTTAAGAAATAATGGGATTAACAGTGGAAAAGAGAGATGGAGAGAGTGAAGAGAGAAACTGCAGCTTTTAACTAAATCGAACGTTACCTTAGGGTATAAACCATTCGAGTACGAGTAACGCGATGAAACACCTATGAATATTAATACGCATTTATTTCGAATTTATTTTCTAACCTAAATATTAATAAGGAAACAACAATCACCATCATTATTATTATTATGATTGCATATTACGGGGTCAAAAATTATTGGACTACGGGTTTTTCAGTGGAAACGATTCGGTTCGCGAAGATCGATAAAATCGAATCCCTCGTGGAGTCATCCGATTTTCGCCGCCGTCTTTTATATAAAATATTATACTAGCTAAACTATCTGATAGTACTTGAGAGATATTCGGCTAATTTAGAATAGAACATTATTACTAATTCGATGTAAAAAAAAAAAAAAAGTTAGGTTGAAAAAAGTGCATAATCATTGATATTCGGTAATATTAAAATATCGGTTATCATATTCGGGTATAGAGAATTATATTAATTTTTATTTCTATTTATTTACATAAGATTTATCAATAGTTGTTATTAAAATCATTAAAATAAAATATTTTTTTGGTAATCAAAAAGTATTATGTTTCCAGTGCGGTGTTCAAACCCGTTTCGAAAATTATTATTTTAGATATGGATAGCACGTTTTAGCTAAACGTGGTCAAAACGTGATCAACTAAAAGGTCAGGCAATGGTACTCGAATCAGTATATTTTATAATAAAGATTATATGCGTTATAAAATAATATCATTGTTATATCGGACGGTTTTTGGGCCGTAGCAACGATAAATCAGTAATTAATGTTTATCCTCATCTCCGACGAGCCAGTTTTTCGCCAAAATATGTGTTTTGTATTGAAACTATTAAAGTACGGCCGTTATTCGTAAAATATAGTCCTATTGCTGGGCCAAGTGTCCGTGTGCAATGAACAATATATATATTTAAATAGTGCTGTATGAGTACCGTACGCGTAGCGGTTTGTCATAATTGATACGAAAACTTTCCGCGGAATTAGAGCTCTTTATCGGCGGAGAGAAAAATAAAACTTTTGAAAATCGTTAAACTTTGTCCTGGAATGAACGAATATATTTTACGTGAACAAATTAACGTATAGCTGGTATAAAGCAATATGCTTTGAATTTATACCCCGTACAATGCGTAGGTACAACAAATTGGGTTTAGTTCTGAGGAACTCACAGACCAGTGAAGAATATATGCATATGCATTATTTTCTTATGAGAAAACGCAACGTGTTTGTTTGCTGTTAAAATGTAATTCGATAAATACATTTCAAGTGGTAACATTGTTTTAGTAACCTTTGTGCTTTCGTAAGTACGACAGTGATTACGTTCTAATAATTTCTTCGCCCGAAATATTAAAATAATATAATTAATATTAATATTTATAATATTAAATCCGTTCCAAATATAAAAATAAAAAGTCTGCGCCGAAAGAACGGAACATGTTATGAATTTTAGTGGGATGGTACATTAATTATTTTGAAGTATTTTTATTAGTAATTTAGTAATACTGCATATAAATATAATATATTTATATTTTTATATTTTTTAATACATTGAATCTAACTGGATGTAGTCATTAACTGAGGTGTCTACATAAGATTTTAAGGGACAGTTATTTAAACAACATGTGTTTTTATTTCGTCAGTCCAATGTTTACGATACTACAGCGTATCGACGGAATGCTAATAAAATATAATCGAAAAACCTTCTGTAATTTTGTAAATACATTTTTTTTTTTTTTTACACTTACGATGTTTAAAACTTAATGAATATACATATATAGTGACTATCGTAATAGCGGCACGACCATATACACAGTTCTACGATGCACATTTTAATTTATCCAAAAATAGTAAAGGACTTTGAGTACGCAAGATTTTTTCTTCGACTGGTGTAACGTCTCGGAAACTGCACAATAGAATATACAGTAGATCTGTATAGCAGAAAACCCAAGACAAAAATGTAATGTTCTCAAAAGAAGTTTTGTTCGTACCATTGTCTGAGTTTTTTCGTTTTTATTCACGAATTTCACTAATCAGAAATTAATGATTTTTGTAAATTTGATCACTAACTACTTAAAATCAAATCAACAGCATAATTATTGTTTTATTATGTTTATGCATGGAAGATATATCGTCAAAATACTATTTACGATGTACCGATTATAACTCTTACGGATTAAATAAGTCGATCGTGGAAAATCGCAACTCTATAGTTAACAGATAATCGGATATGAGTAAAACGCTGGATCATCCCCTTTGAACAAATCTTTAATAATCTACGATTTTATAATAAAAATCACACCGTTAGTGATTAAGATATTAATATACTCGAAAGTTTTAAACGCCAGTATTTACAATGAACGGCATTAAATTCAGGAGTTCAGAATAAATGTATAATTGATTATTCCATTTTGTAAAAAAGTGATGCGATATATTAAGCACACTATATATTATAGTTGATAGATGTCCAAACAGAATATTACTTGTTTATTTAAAATGTAATGCGAAATCACTGTTGTCTTCCCCCTTTTATCAGCAAATTTCAATATACAAGCTATTATCGATAATATGTAAATATTTATTTATTGTATATCGTGTTTAATGTTCTGTGAGCATTATAAAAACTTGAATAAATCGTTATTTCTATGCCTTATCATTTCCTTTATAAAAATGCTTTAGTTTTATTTTCTTGGATGTTTTTGTTATTGTATCTTAAAATATATAACGAACAGTTTTATTAATGTTTACTGTTTAACGTAAATTCGAAAAGTGTTTAAAACTATAAAAAAATTAATTTTTTATTTTTATTTTTATACAAACATATTTCAGATGAAATGAAAATGATAGTCTAATTGTATATAATTATTTACACTTCACTGCAGTGATTGGATTTTACGAGTTGAATTAAAAAATCTCTTAATAGACTTTATGAGAATTATTTCAATACGCTGTAAAATGGACTGTAACATTATTTCAATGTACAACATCTATAATTTCGGTAAGAAGTAGAACTATTTCATATAATAGTGATAAAAATGGTAGTGAAGACTGTATAAATCAGGTGTATCGTTTTCAGCAACATTAAACGTTGATAGATAAAGTAAATGGTACACAGGTCAGTTCACACATAAGATAAATACTTTAATACTACTATATTATATTTTTAAAGTAATAAATTAATAATATTTACTTATTGTAGATATTGCATCGACTATTTACATTTTTAGTTTTATTTTTATTAATTTTTTTTATTAATGGAATACAACAATATTTGACGAAAACATATGATCACAATATAATATAATCATATTGTATGAATGGTAGGTCAGTGTAATATAATTATTAGTAGTTTTTTTCAAAATAGTTATACAGTAGAACCTCGATTATCCGAAGTAATTGATGAAAATTTAGGAAATAGAAATTAAAAAAAAATATTATTAAATATTACATTATTACTTATTACAAATATTAGAATATTATTAAATATTATAGACTTGTAATATTATTATTTTTTGACAAATTGATTATTTTTTGTTAGACGAATTGCTGTTACGTGCTTTTGCGCAACTAAATTTCGCAATCGTTTTAATAGAAGTAATTGTGCTGGACAAAATGTATCGTATATCTCCAACCATTCAAGACCAGTCTCAAATGAAGCAAATGCCTCCGTAGGTGATGGTCCGTGTGTATTCATATTTTCACTACTATCGTCACTTTCTTCATTCTCACTTTGATTTTTCAAAGAAGAAACGATTAACAATTTCAAACGGTATACTAAGTATTGACGTTCAGATACATAAATTAAAACGAAATAACGTTCGGATAATAGAGGGTTCCTAGTTCGGATAACCGCAGTTCGACTGTAATGTTTCCATTATGATTTAACCGTTGAAGATTGTACATCGCATTTTAATATTCTAAATAACGTTGTTAATGTAAATGATTAAGTCATCTGTTTATTTAGTGATATAAAGATTTAATGATTTACGAATAATTATGTTAAGCTTAACGTAATTTATAAGATACTATCGTGTACACGTTCCATATAATAAGCGTTTTGAAATAAACAATTATGTTACGGTGCAATGTTAACCATCATCGAAACATGAAAGATTTAACACATTCTATAGTCTAATTGGAAACTTACATTTTTTCATCAATAAAATGCAACAAATGGTCAGTCTTCAATCGATTGTTGAAGTTGTTATCGCGTCGTTGTAAATTATACAGAACTCTATGATTAGATTAATGACAAAAATAAAGCAAACGTAACATAAATAATATAATATTATATAAAAGAAAAAGTATTTAAATTTTAATCCACAGTAAGTACAAAAACTATTTCATTAATTAATTATTAACTGTTAAATATTAAACTTAAATAAATACTGATTTGAATAAATAATATGTTAAGGTAATTTTTATAACAAAAAAAAAAAAAAATAAATAAATAAAGGAAATCGAATACTGTTCTGAAACAATGCGATCAACAGTTTTCAACATATTATTTTATTTATACAAATTCGTTGGTTATTTTTGTCATCGATATACATATATTTTATTTCTTCTTTTTTCCATTTATTAGTACTTCGCACATTTATAAAATTGAAAATCTTTATTATTAATACACAGTGTATTCGTCCATGCGAGTAAACATTGAGTCCAGTCAAATAATAGCGAATAATTGCAGCTTGGCATTTTCAGATTTCTTACCTCAATACTTAACAAAGGACCGAATCACATTTGATTTCAAAATAAAAATTATGAACAAATATTTTTCTAAAATTACAAAATCTATTTTACTTATTAAAAGTGCACGAAATTAATATAGTTGATGTCTGATTTTTTTTTTTTTTTTTTTTTAATGTTTAGATTTAAACACAAACCTATTTTATATAAGTAAAGCATAATTTTCGTTATTACAATTTTTTTTTTTTTTTTGTATCATTTAATAAATAAAAATTTATATGGAAATGTAGTTCAAGGGATCAATAGTTTAATTTTCAAACATGATATAAACAGCGTATTTTTGCCGCAGTAATTTAATTTATCTTAAATCAACTATACCCTATAATTTCTGTCCATTTTTTGTTTTGTTTTTTTTTTTTTATTAAAAAACAAAAGTTAAATAAAATAATATATTCTTACTGCCAACATAAAAAAATTTGAAAAATATATTTTATACGTAAATACATTTTACATATTTATACGACAAACAAGAGTTGTTTGAAATCGCCATTGAGGAGGGAAATATACATATGATTTACTATATGTACAAAAAAAAGATAAGGATAACATATTTTCAAATGAAAGCCATGGGTATGAAATGTTAAATTTTATTTCATAAACATTGCACTTTTATTAATCAAATCAATAAAAAATATCTACATTTATAACATTTTTTATAAACGGATTGAAACTCCAACTAACGAATGATTTATATTAGTTACTGACGAATATATATAACCACAAGTTTCGATCATTACTTATCAATATTTATTATTATATACTATTCATCAAGGTTCTTGAGTTCACATACGAATAAGTTCCTTTAAATTTACATTCTCGTATGTTTATAATGAATAAAAATAACACATATTAATGTGTTCTACTGTATAGATTTTTATAATCGGTTGCTCATTGTTTTTAGAATATAAAATTTGAATTAGAAGAAAAAATATTGTCTACTTTTCGTTCTTTTTGAAAATAAAGAAACGATAAATAGATCAACACCATAAGTATCAATAAGGGATTACATTTTTTCATTTATCTTTTATTGATGTCGGTGATCAATTCAAGAATAGAAATTGAAAAAGCAATTTGTCATTATACTGATGTCTAAAGGTGTCCAATCAGTAGCGTATTTAAGGGGAGGGTATAGGCCCATGGCCCTCACATTCACCGTATTTTTTACCTTTTTTAATTATTGAGAGTATTGACCTTTTAAGGCTATTTCCCTTTTCACGCACGAGCGCACAGTAGTACATCATGTTATGATACTATTGTTATTTGATACCACTTATTTATAATATTTTTGTCACAAATTATAATCAAAAAATCAATGCTGCAGTCTTATAAGTGTACAATATTAAAATAGTATGTATATTGTACAGTTAAATTAATTTTCTTTTAAATTTATTTTATGAAATTGAACATAAATTAGGGTAAAAAAACCTATGATTGTTAGTGTGTATTTTTTAAATTTTATTATTTATTCAGTGGCACGTGGTTAGGGGTTATATTCCTCCAATTGACCTATAAATCCTTTTATGTGTATCTTTGGTACTACCTCCACAATGTATTGAAACGTATTATTACTTATAACACCTCCCACCATTAAAATGTCCTGTGCACACCATTGTATTTGTTTGTTTTTTAAGGCTATTTGTATGATCACGTATTTAGTGTATTTTTGTGCCTCCTCCCCCGTTTTTTATTCCTAAATACGCCATTGTGTCCAATTATAATTGCAACGGTGAACCAACCGTTTCCTAATATAGTTAGTATAGTGGATCTCACGGAATTAAAAACGATATTTCTCCCCCATTAATAATCATCTAGTGTAATAATCAGACAGACAAAATGCACCGATTAAAACGGTTCGGTCGTTCTCGTTTTCACGGACAATTCGTGGGAACATTTGGCCCGTCTGATTGAATCACACAACGATCATATAATTCGGAAACTCGACATCTCGTTTTCCCCGGCATTAAAGCATACCCTTGGAATATCGTTGTTTTACTGCTGATTAAACGGATTCGTGTCCACACTGCATTTCATTTCACAAAACGGTATCGTATTAACGCAATTGCCTTGATTGTGTTCTCGAAACCGTGTCGTCTGCCTTGCGTGCAGTTAAATATGATTTCTGTCCCCGGGACATCCAATGAAGTAATACTATCTCATTGTTCTAGAGCAGTGGTGTACTGATTCATTGGCCTACTCTTCTGTAGGGCAGTAGGCGCTTGTACGATGGGACTCTTCGTCAATGAGTGCCAAGGGGCTACGATTAAAGAATCGCAATTGATAAATCATTTATTATTCTCTAATATAGATTAGGATTTTTTGTAAATTCACAGTAACAGACCTATTGTAATTTATATTTTAAACCTATACTGATATAATATGCTTTAACTTAATAATAACTTTTAATTAATTTTTATTAATTTTTTTTCTAATTAAGTAACATTTAATATTAACTTAATATGCTATACTTGCATTATATCGTACTTATCATTATTTGGGTACAGATAAAAAAGTATGTATATAAGTATATATAATTAGATTCACATTTAATACTAAAAAAATAATGGGCAAATAAAGGGGGATGGCTTTCTAAAATTCCAGGAAAGTAGGCTTATAACTGCCCCAGTCCGCTCCTGTTCTAGAGTTCAGTACCGTAACATGTTATTTGTTTTGGACATACATATCAGAACAATACTCCAAGTTTTGTTTTGTATTTATTATTACATTTTCGAACCATAGCGATTCACGCGTGATAAACGTTTTGAAGGATGATATTAACAAAAAAGCACCGGACCAACAGTAGGTACTGGGACGGGTCGCGTTGACCATTACTGATTACACATACAACAGCGCACGACTACAACTGAGTAATATTAAGCCTGTACGTTTGAGTGTTTAACAGCTTTTCGGTTTTTACGTTGTTCGTCCGTCTAATACAGTTAGATGACTCTACTGCGGAAAGAAAGGAACACTATCATATTCTGCCGGGTAAGCATTAGCGATGGATGTTGAAGCCAAAAGTTTTCTAACTATAAATTTCAGTGAGTTCATCATATATATATTTTTTTTGCGTACACAATTAGTCTTGATGGCCGAAACGAATTGAACCCACACGGTACCCGCGAAATGAAACATTATGAAAAACGACATTAACTGTGCGAATGACGTGTTAGAAAAATATTTGGTGGTTGTTTCAGAATAATGGAATCTCATAGATAAATGAATGTAAATAAGCGTTCTTTTTAGTAAGTCGTTGAAAATAATATTAGTTATTTTTAAAATAACATTTAATAATATTAGTTTAAATACAAGTTGAATTATGTTAAACTCTAAATTCGATAAAACAAAAACTGGAAAGATTCGCATGAATTCTGTCCCGAGCAGATGATAGTGACCTATTACCATACCAATTTTGCAAATTATCTAAAAATATTTATCTCCAAAAGGGGGCGAAAAGAAAAATAGTTCTTGTTTTCGCAATGATATTCCATACTCGTATTCCAGTTAAAACTAATTAAAAATTAGACTGCAATTGGATGCGAAATCTCAACTATTTCAAACTTACAATGAAAATTAACGCCATTGCAAATGAAACAAGAATTTATTTCCCCCCACCAAAATCGCAAATAATTGTTTTCGGAGCACGGACATTATTTATGATCATTGAACTATATGTCTCTGCAGTTGGCTTTTGTCAGTCGTCCGCTTATACTGTCATCTGAACTCTATATTATACATCATAAAGTAACTACAAATACCACGTTATACATTTTTACTTTACTGTTTAGTGATTATAAATTATTTTAACAAAACAACTAAAATACGAAACGTATTTGAAATTACTATGTATGAGTAAATATTAGTTAATTAGCAAATATGTATAAAATATTATTGAGCTTCAGTAATGTATGATTAACTCTAACAAACGATTACCTATAATACTTCATAAAATACAAAATGTGTTTTTGTTACCTTTCATTTCGATGAAATTTCCAATTAACTTTTAGTAAATTTCAAAGAGGATTAATATTATAATTTGAAAGTTAACGTTTTGATCCAAACATTTTGTTGGGAAATGTGTTTTTAGAAAATGTGAAACACTATAAATATATCTTTTTTGGTTAGGATTAATTCGATTAAATTAAATATAATTTTTTTTTTTTTTTGTTAATTCGTTTTTAGCCTAACATTTTCGTAGCATAAATATTATTTGTATTTTTGTCATTAATAAATTAAAATGTGTTTGAAAAACGTCCATTTTTTCCTTGGTTAAAGGAAATATTTCAGGGAAGAAATGTCCACGTGATCCAATCTGTTGTTCATTTTTTGTTGATATTAATGAAAACTTTGTTATAACTAAAAAAAAAAAAAAAACTTAATATAATATAATTTAAAATTATACACATGAATACTTTTAAGTAATTCATTTACCCACGATCCTCTTTCTAGAATAAATTCACTCGGTTCAATGTAATATTACTCGTATTTGGAAGATCTGATGTTTGCATAATATCGTATTGATTTTCCATACAATGGACACAATGACTTTTCGCTCGAAGACATTTTATACCCAAACATGTTCGACCATTTGTTGACTAAAATAACCATATAACCGCCGAATACAATTGTGATCAGAACCAGGGCTAGGTTAGGAAATTTGTAGTTAGCATCATCTACAAATCACATGCGAGTCTTGTTCGCGAAATTAAATCTAAACCGATCGTTGAACTAACACATGGTTTTATGCAAAGCTATATTTTTATAAGCTTAGGTTATCCATCATGAGTGCGTTTTTCTAAGACGTTATAATTTCATAATTCGATTTAACCTTTTGTAGACCTTTAAAGTCCCTTTGGTCAGTTACGACGGTTCTTTTTTATGTATGTATATGCTACGGGCAATATGGAACACCAGGTAGTGTATACATTGCCCGGGCAATTTGAACCTCGAATAGAAATAAATAATTGTTAAACTTATAATAATATACAGTAAAATATTTTACTAATCATTTCATATAATATTATTATAACAGAAAATAAAAAATAAAATATTAGTAGGTATAATAAAATGCTTTACTCACTATTTATATTATTTTTCGTTATATCTATTGTTTTCCAAAATCAAATTAAATAAAATAATAGTTATGCCGATACAATCAGTAAACGATTAAGAGAAATTATTGATATTTACGAATAAGCAGTCGAATTTTCGAGCTTTCAAGACACTCCATGTAATTATTGATTTATTATCGAAGTTCGAATTGCATGGACAGGATCAAATCATTCGAGCACCGTATAAAATTTCCGCTATTCCATATTATACGTAACGAATATTTATAAAATACACGATTTAATTTAATATAAACATTGACTTTAAAAAAAAATTGAATCCTTAAAATAAAAATAAATGGTTAATTTTTGTATACGGTAGTTAGAAAATTATAGAATAGGTACGGTAGGAATTCAAAACTATGGCGCAGTGATTATTACCCATAAGGACAACAATATTTTTTTTATTATCTCGACATTCTTATCACTCGCCAAATCATTGTGTTTGTTGTTTTTTTTAGAATATGATGCTCAATGTAAATTATAAGATCTATACAATATTGCACTATCGTTCGATGCTTTCGAACGAATACTGACTTTTGTCGAGGTGAGCGAAACAGGACGAGTACCACTGCGCCCAACGGTCGGATCCTTTCAGATTTAAAGCTTTTATTTTTCTAAACAATGCTACGGATTATTGAGAACGGATAACGCGTCGGAATAAACAAGTGGGATTAAATCGAATTACTGAAATAATTGTATGGCCAGACAATAAATTACATTTAAATCAAACGGTTTAAGTACATCGCACGGTTGTATTATATGTGATCGTGCACGATGTAAAAAAACCGAATGCATGTTTTTAATTATTTTACTTTGTTATTTTATTTTTTAATTATTATTAAAAAAGAATTAAATATATATATATATATATGTTTTACCAAAGCAGTTTATTATCATTATGGTATTTACGGTTATCTAATAATAGTTATGCGCTTCATACTGTTTCACAAGTAATTTTATTAGAGCTCACAAATTTGAACGTGAATAAAGACTTAAGTGATCATGTGGTTTTTATTCGCATGTATTTAAATTTAAAAATTCGTGAATTTAATTCACGTGTATTAATTAGTAAATCACGTATATTTACTACACGTACGCTTAAAACTAAAAACATGTCTACCTACTGTTCTAAAAAATTAACCCAACACGTAGGCCCTTAAGCCAAAAATATGTTTCAAATGATACGGATTAATTTAATGTAGTTTATATTTTGCATTTTTTTTTTTTTTGCATTTTATGATAAAATTAACTTTATATGCATTTTTTAGGGCATATTTTGCTGTTCTGATGGAATTTTTTAAATTTTTAGAACATTTTTCGGAATTTATCTCTTCATTTTTAAATATTAGAGTACTTGATCTCGCGTTTTGGCAATTGTCCGCTCAAAACTTATACGTTTAGGATGTAATCTACTAGATTGATATATTTATAAATACAAGTATATTGGCCTAAGATATATTTTATCATAAATGTACCAAAATTAAAACAGTCGAAAGAAATTTTTCTATTTGCATGCAAGAGTCCAACGACGATCAAATTTCAATAAAGTTAAATAATATAAAAATATTAAACAAATAGGTACCTTCCTATTTTATTATTATGTTAAATAAATATCATTAAAATATGTTTAGTTACATGATTCTTATATTATTCTTGTTTTGAAACTATAATAAATACATTTTTAACGCATTTTTCTACTGCATATTTTATAATTTTTAAAGCATTTTTGCATTTTTTTTAGAGCACTAAAACCTCAGTCTTAGTAATAATAAACAAAATGCATAGACTCGCGTAAAGTTAAATTTGCAAATTCACGTAAACTTATCTCACGTAGTTGCATACGTGAATTTTAATATGAATTTATATACGAGTGAAACAGAGATATCTAAATTGTACTATCCAAATATGTACAACGAAAAATATAAATTTAATTAATGCAATTACATTATTAAATTCGTTACCGCGATTCAGGCAAACACTAACACGTTATGAAACAAATATAATATTAATAAACCATACCACTCTCTCAACATAACACCTGACCTACATATAACATAGGATAAAAATATTTAGAATACTTGCGTGAAATAATATTTTATTAAAAAAAAAACACATAAAACCTGGCATAAAGGATGAAATGGATAAAAATACTTTTAAAATTAACCCGAAAAATAATAATTTCAAGTTTTTTTTTTTTTATAGTTAATTATATAAAATTACAACGTTCCTCGAGGAAACTCAAGTAACCTATTGGTGTTTAATGAATACCTGAACATAAAATTATATTAAGCGTTTATGGACTTATAAATGTAGTGTTATTATTAATTCTTACCGGTTCAAATTTCGCGTTAACTTTTTTCATCATCCCTATATAAAGTGTAAATAAATTCCAACTGTTTTTTTAACTGTATTATATAAAATATTTAAAGTATAATTAATGCACTTAAACTAATATAAGTAGATACAAAATAGTGTATTACAATTTCTTAATAGTTTATTATGACCAATGCAAATTTAGACACACAGCGTACAAAACATTGACAGTTTTCATGAGTTTTTTATTTTCTAAACTGAAATTATTCCATTGAGGTCCATAATATTTGTATGCATTTAAATTGGTATAACAAGAGCAATTTTATTTCAATTTCGTCATAGTTTGTGAATTATGTTAAGTGTTCATTATTTTGGTAGAAAATAAAAGGCGAAAAACATTTGTTAGAAGAGTGCAACTTTTGAATTTCATTCAATGTGTTCAACTGAAAATTACATCAGAGTAAAACCTACTATGTGTTTTAAATGGATGTCATACATAAGAACTTTTTAAAGACTCAATTCGATTTGAAGGTGTTAAGGAAATTGATTTGTTATTCACATAATTTATTCGATCATTATAGTTTCACTGTTTTTATTTGGCGTGGGTGATGAATTTTAAATCCATAAAAGTGCAATTACTATCTTTAACCGTAACAAAAAATAAACGTATGGCTAAAAAAAAAAAATTAAAAATATAAAAAACAATTTCTGTAAATAGCATAATGTGTTATGTTTATTGCCAAAACTTATATATTTTCATAGAGTATTTATTCGTTGTGCGTACTTATTATTAGATTAATACTTAACATTGTATTTAATGTTTTCGAATAATAAGATAAAAACGTACTAGTAAGTTGAATAATATAATAAACACGTTGAAAATATCGCTAACGTAATAACGTAATCGATAAATTAACTTGTGTTAAACGTTCTGAAAAAAACAAAATAAAATAAATAAAAATAAAAAATAAAATGTTTGTATAAAGTTTTAGTCGGAGACATCGTAAAGAGTTTTTCGAATGTTAATTCCGTTCATGCGAAAGAATTTCACTTACACTTTCCGCGATTATATTATTATCACGTATGAAAAACTTGAAAACTTTGTTCGCGTACGGCGTGAAATTTAAAGTGGCACGTGATAACAAACGAACGCCACCGCGTAGTTTTCGTTAAATTACCTATCGGGTATTACTGCCGTTATAAATACCGTCGTCAAGTACAGTGATTCCCTTTCAATTCACCCAGCACCACGTCGAAAGTTCGACGATTAAAGTGACATAAATTTTTGGTAATTTTTTTTTTAAAATTCATTATAAAAATATCGTAACTGTAAAATAAGTGTTATATTTTTAAAAGAAAAAACTATATTCTAAACGATAAATCGAGTTTTTTTAATAAAGTTTGATTGTGGAATCAGTATCCTGTATATTATGTATCCGATATTATTTTTATAAATTAATCCCATATATCAAAATTATATATTTTGAAATGTCGAAAATCGTTGCTACTAATATATCTGGACGTTACTTTGCGATGACATGATTCCAATTTCGAAAACCATTCACCACCTCTGTCGTGGAATCTGTACACACGTTTTACAAGTCTTCGTCCAAGAATCCAACCAAAATACCAGTTTGTATTGATATGCATATGTTACAGTTGAAACCCGGAATCCATCAAAACTAGTTTTCACGAATTCCTTTAGTCGATTCTGGTTTTGAATTGTTAAAATTAAAACTAACTAAGATCTTCGCCGTTAAAACTCATTTTAACTTATTTTTGTTTAAATTAGAACTAGTTGTATCGGAAATCGGTCGGTGAAAATTATTAATGTTTATATTGATTGGTATAGCTAACTAGTTATAACTAAGGAAAATGAAGAACACATATTAGAATAATTACTATATGCATTTAATATTTTATTTTTTTTTGACTATCATGGACTTAAGAATTACATCTATACATAAACAGCAATTTGTTTCGCAGGATTTTTTAATGTACATCTGACAAAGCATTGTCCTGTTATCGTCGATACTTTTGTTGCGGCCGCACATAGAGAAATATGGTTGTTTGGAACTTGATCCTCTCTGATTAATTTTTTTTTCGCATGTTATAAATTCAGACTTTGATT
The DNA here is from genome assembly GCF_003268045.1 of Sipha flava. Classification (NCBI taxonomy): domain Eukaryota; kingdom Metazoa; phylum Arthropoda; class Insecta; order Hemiptera; family Aphididae; genus Sipha; species Sipha flava. The sequence continues at coordinate 839,206 of NW_020273617.1, read as the reverse complement.
ATTAGATATATTTTTTCAAAGTTAGCGTACCTGAGTAATTTAATGGACAAATAAATGAATTTATCTCTGTTGATATGATAGCCGGTCAGTCTAATTTATCGAGTAATATTTATAGATCATTTGTCACTTGCGTTTTAGATAGTACGAGTTCAAGTACAACCGTTTCAATCAAAACTAGTTTTTTTTTAAACCTGCGGTTGATTCTGATTTTGAATAGTCAAATCCAAAATCGACTGAAGGGATTCATGAAAACTAGTCTTGATGTATTTTGGATTTTAACTGTAACATACAAGAATATTCACAATAATCGAATGCCTCACCACGATCGATATTTTGGTGAAATTAAATGAAATTGCGGTCTTATTGCTTTCCGTTATATTAAGTATTTATATATATATATATATATATAACTTTTATGAAATAACTAAGGTAACTAAGATGACAATACGTCTCGTTTTTAACAGGACAGTCCCATTTTTATATATCAAAATTGTGCCGAAAATGTCAGGTAAAGAAAGAAAAAATATGGTATAGGAAAAAGGTATACTTCAACTGCACCGATCGATCATCGAATGTAATATGATGTATGTATATTAGAACTTACAGATTAGCAATATTGTACGTTTGGTAATAAATGGGTTTACGTTTTTGTGCTCGTAAGTACGTTTGCAAACTATTATTTTTATCATAATATTATTTTATCATTTGAAGGTAGAACAAAATGTTCACAAACGTTATATGTTTGTTATATAAATTTGTAGCATTTTTCAGTGTATTTCCACGCGCTATACGTATAGTCGTCATGGCTCGTACTTAAATATTTATAATAGAAAGAGTCTTAAGTGAACGTTGTAAAGAAATGATTATTTACTGAAATTATAAACTTTTTTGTAAAGAACTTACCTATATGTCTTTTCAGTGAGGTGGTTAAAAATTCTCCATCGCAATTTTTGTATACCTTTTTAGCATACCTTTTTTTTTTTTACATCGGTACAATAGATGTATATATTATACAAGTAGTATCCCAAAATTAGCGCAATCGATGAACACCGGTTTTTCGTATCTTTTTCCCGTTGTCCCCCCGGGAATCTTCGGGAAACTAAAAGGTCCCGTATCCAGAAATCGGTCAAAATAACGATGATCAATTTTAATTTGTCGATGAACTATTGAACTATTGTTTCCATTATATTTAACTAGTATGTGTGCATACAATGTGTATGCATTGTATTACTGCATGGTGGTTGCTGACGGGTGACGACGGCGAATGGCAGGGGCTATGTGTGGTGTGTCGGGATAATTACACCAATAAAATATATATAATATAAACACCGTAATATCAAAGTAAACTTAAAATTATTTTTCATAGTTCTATATTTTGGTTATCGCCGACTGTTTTCTTTACGTAGACGATTTTCTAATATATATATACACACACAAAAAAAAAATTGTATTTAATAACAATAGAAACTAATGTAACTAATAAAAATGAGTTATCTACTTATCAATAAGTATAATTACATAGTTTAATTTTTTTTTACCATAATAGTGCTTCATTTAGTTAATAATTATTAAATCAAAGAAAAAAAAATAATTGTTTGTATTCAAAATTATTAAGATATTTGTTTTTTTTGTCACATTTTGTTTAGAAATATGTATAGTCACCTAAAGTATAACGGTTGTTAATCTACGTGTTGTGTCCGAGCCGGTATACTTCTATTTACACATAAACTGTGTTAATATATGAAATACCGAAATCCGTTTATAGTACTTTGTTTGTTCGGTTTTGTATAAATAATGCACATTATATTTTATATGGATTGCGGCAAAACATACTGTTATACGGTAAAAATAAACTACCGATAATATTAAATTTAAGTTACGCAGTTATCATATTTCTAGTTTTTTGTTGCTCCACAAGAGTAAAATATTTCAAAACCCCAAATAATTCATTCAAATTCCAGGTGTAAGTTTTTTTTTTAACATTTTTCGTTATACTTCCGATACAGTAAAATATATTTTTAATTTTTTTAACAATGAAAACTTTTAAAAACGTACGTAATATTCTAACGGAGACTGCACAGGTTGCAATATTATCAAAATGGCAATGGGCTTTGTGAAAAAATAAAAATAAAAATATATGCATAATGAATAATGTGAGCAAGCGTGTTTTTAACAAATCTACGTGCCATTCACAGTCGTTTTTCGAATGTCATTACATCTCGCTGTTTTCGAATTTAAATTAATAACACACCGACATCGTTGTCGATACGAGAAAAGAGAAACAAGCTTGCAACAACATTCAGCTGCGTTTGAATATAACTTACTTATTTTTTTCATTTATTTTTTATTTTTTTTTTTTTTTCATTGAAATAATTAATTATGAGTACATTTTACGGAAAGCAGACCAAAAATTAAAAAATTTTATAATACATTTTACATGGTGATAACGTATTGTTATGATACTTTTGAAGATGGAGTCGTAAAGAATGATGTTTAGAACTCTACGAGTACACTAAAATAAATTGCATCAGCTAAATTACTATTAATTCAAAAGTAATGTGACGCGCAGAGTAGATAGTGCAATAAACAATCTACTCTTCTACCGGTTTCCGGTTTCAGGTCACTAAAATTATGAAGTTCTAAATTGTTCAAGAATTTCATTTTCAATAAAATTATGTTATTGTCTTTATACGACTGAAATCATTAACATTTGTTATTAGAGTTTTTTACTATTCTTATAAATATTTTTATGACAAAGGTATTGTTTTTTTATGCATTTTTAATTGGTTTTCGTATTAGAAAAGGGGTAAATTTGTTATTAATTTGTTATATATTTGTTATTAACCCTAAACATTTTATACATAAATATTTAAAAACAATTATTAAAATATGACTTTGATAGTAATTTCATTTAAAATAATTCAATATTCCATTAGAAGGTAAATTTATAATTTATGAGCTTAAATCTTAAAAGCTCTTATGGTTCTAACAATAAACACTTTTATAGGAGTACGGCTTCAAAGTAAATTATACTTCCACAGCATTAAACATATGTTTATACATTATAATTATCTTATAAATTCTTATGGAAAATCATTTGGATATTCTACAGACACTCGTGAATAAACAGTCTATTTCGCTTCCAGTAATAGTATTATTTACCTTGATAAAAAGAATATCTAATATTATGTATCGGAAATATTTTTTTAAGTTTATAAGAACCTTGTTTTATTTAATTTTTAAAAGAAATCGTAAACTAAAAAAAAAAAAAAAAAAAGAAATTTATATACTAAGGCATTGTTACATTGTACATGCAATTTATGTATCCATTACTTTATCGTACATGTATTAGTTTGATGAAATATCTAAAAATGTCCACTTTAGAGAGATCAACATCGCAGTATACACATAAATGTACGCTGCAAAATGATACATAGATTTTTATAACAACTTTGATGTGAGCATATATATATATATATATATATATATATATATATATATATGCTCGTATGTATGCCTAAAAGTAGTACTACCCGAGAATGAAAAAATTCTATCATCTTGTATTGACTGTATCGAAACGAAATCAAATATAATATGTTTGATGCGTTATATTGGTTAAGAAATTAAATCGATTACGCCTGAGAATAGTTTGCCGGTGTGGTTTTAAGACGAACAAAGGTATACACGATTATTCGTGAACATTTCCACTCGTACAGTGGTGCCAGAAATTACTTAGTAACTTCAAGTCAAAGAATAACACTTCCAGATTATTTTTAACTAAATATCCTAATTATCTTAGCGTTAACAAAATCAATTTTATTCCAGTTAGTGATATGGTGATATTATATCCGAATATATATATAATTATTAACCAAGATAAAATATAAGTCATGTATGAGATGAGCTCACCTTATCATATACTTAAGGAAACAGTGTGTAGTTTCAATTTAATTTAGTAGAGTAAATTATAATTTCATTTTGAAAACATTTTTTGCCAAGTAGGTTTAGCGGTGAAGGTCTCTGCAGGTTACCTTGGAATAAATAATTTTGAAACCCCCAAGACTAAGACCAAATGTGCGCTTTTGAGCCCACAAAAATACTTATGGGTCACACGCAGGCATTTTCGAATGATTAATACTATATTATGTTCATTTGTTGTGGCGTGAAAAGCGTCCAGTGAACTTTTCGCGCTGTACGCGCATTAAAAAAAAAAAAAAAAAAAAACGAATAATAACAGTACCCAATGAAACAGTTCCGTTCTGAGGGCAGATCAAACGGGGCACTTGCCTAAGGCCTAGCGCCTAGATAGACCTCACATAAATACGAATTATATATATCGTGTAAATATAAATATTTCCAAACAATTTAGCAGTGTTTTAGAATTAAAAAATGTTTCAAATACTACCAATGTTTTCAAAGTAAAAACGTCTTTACAACAAACTGACTTTCAGAATAAAAAAACAAATAAATTTATTTGGAATAATTACTGATATTATTAAAATATACGAGTACTGCAATAGTATCTGGTAAATTAAGGTTTATTTTCGTATTAATATTCTATTACTACACAGCGTTCATACACCACCGACGCATATTAAACGTTGTGTGAATATTGGCAAAGTCCAGAGGCCTCGAATTCTAATATTGCCCAGAGCTTTGAAAAACCTGCAAACATCACTGCAATGGAGTATAATGTTATGTGATGCGGCATAATATATTCCGTGTGTACAACATTTTTTTGTGCTCCACTTCCAATCTATATAAGTAAGTAAATTTGTACATGTAATACAATACTGTGCACGATCAATGTTTATATAACGTAGTATTGTAAATGTAACGAATTGAAAACCGTATAAAACAATACCGATATTTGTGACCTGCAACGGGAACTAGTTTGCATTTCTGAATTACACCGAGTACGGTTTTATGTTTTAAAACACATAATTGGATAAAAAAAAAGAGATAGGGTGAAAAGTGTGTGATTTTTTTTTGTGTGTGTGTGTGTGTGTATGTATCTCTAAGTAGTTCAGTTATGTTGTTCTTTCCACCCTTAACCTTTGAATTATTTTAATAACTTGGATATTTGTATTCTACCGAATATAAGTGTAATGTCGTTAACATTGTCCCACTTAAATTATTTTTTAAATTCATCTCGATGCGATCATAATATAATTTCATAATTGTCTATAAGACCCAATTGATAAACTTACGGCTTAAGTATAGTAAGAAAAATACTACACACAGGCCTATTATGTTCTACAATTCGACCAGATAGCAAAAACGTATATCAATTTGGAATTGGATAGTACATATTATGATTCAATAATAAAAAAGTTACTAAAAAAAAATAATCTTCATTTTTGCACATGAGCAATTACATTGACATTTTCTGTTGATTTGGATAAACTAAATATGTCGCAGTATCTCTTTTGTGCAGAAATCCTGTGCACATTCACCTGACACAATTTATTATGATTTATCTTTAGACATCTTTAGAAGTAAGTTACATAACAGTATACGTATACAATGCATTTAACTTATATTTCTGTAGATGACTCGTATTTGTTATTATTAATTTTTTTTTTTTTTTTCTGAAAAAATAATTTTACAATGACACATTTAAAATGTTCTTTAAGAGTTCTTATTGTTTTTATTTTATCCAGGATAGCAGCTGAAGCAGATGCCACTGTTATTGAATCACTATGTCTCTTACAAATTGTTTGAAAAGAAAACTCAAAGGTTTCATGAAGATCGTAAAATCGTATGTATAATACACATTGGTTATATTGCAATACTTACCAAATTATTTTTAGGTGTTATGACTATTTATTGATTATTTTAATTTAATTTTCAGCTACATTTTACAAATTATTGAAAAAATCTTCACATTTCTTTTACTGTTCCGAACTGTTTTTCAATTAAATGAAGATAATACTATGAAACTGTTTAGCATTCCAATCATTGAGTGGAATTACATGAGACTGAAATTAATGGTTATGATTGACGTTTTGAAGTGTTATGAATATCATTAATACATAGCAATGACAATCATTTAAATTTCAGGTAAATAATATTAAAAGAAATATTAATTTTAATGGTTTTTATTTTTATTATTATTATTCAAAGTATAGCTTTAGCAACAAGCGTCCAGTATCCATATGGTTCATGTAGATGTTACATAATTATTAAATATAATATAATATACATTATAATAAATTATAAATATTAATATACAAATCAATACATTTTCTTGAAGTAGTCTTTGTTAGAACCGAGAGCTTTATAGAGATTATCTGGAATTTCATATCTTATTTTTGATTTTATATAAGATCGATAGTGGATGAAAAATGTTTGACATAGAACATTTCACCACCTATTTAGCATTAGATTTTAAGTTTTATATATAATTAACGGCTATACTTTATTATTATTATTTTATTTCTTTTTTTTTTATTAGTTTCTTGTGATTAGATTTATAGATCAACAAAATGGCTGTACTTATTAAGGGCACAAACTTTGAAATCCTTTTTTTTTTTTTTTTTTTGTTACTTATACTTCGAATATTTTTAAGAAATTTACAGTCACATTTACTTACTATCAATCCATGATTTCCTATTAATAAATAGATATTTCTATGCGTGTTCACTATTAAAGTTCTTAATGTGTTATAGAATCGTTTCTTGATATTATAAATATGCTTAAGATGTGAAAAAAAAATGTGTTTAACGCTCACACACTTAAAACTTTAACTTGTACCAATTACCACCGCAGATTTATAACTCTAATTTCCCTCAGATTTTAATGTTACGTAAATATTTTGCTGCGTTGATATTATATTTGTGATATTTGTTACAAACTATAAGTCTTAACATACTTAATGATAAGTATACACAAGCACACATCATAAAACAAATATTTAATTGTGTATGGTTTATGTATAAATATTGGTGTGTTCGATATAGTACGTAAGAGAAGTTGTTGGCTTTCAGATAAGAGACATAAAAAACTATATTTAAAATCAGCTAATTATCATCAGAGATTATCATAATTATCCACCAAAGACAATGTAATTGCTATATATATATATATATGTTATAAAATACATGAGTTATTAATATTCATCCCGAAAGTATAAACAGGTTAATGTGTAGGTATTTTATCTAAAATTGTGAAATCGCAATTTTTTAACATATCTCAGTTATACACTTCAATATCGAAATTGTTTGTATTATAATATCGTTAATGTATACTTATTATATAATATATAATTTTTTTTCAAAAATTCAATATTATATATTAATGCATATACATTATACATGGCTTCATATAATTCGAAATTAATTAAAATATTCCATTAATACAAGATAGTAATATTATATTCTAATAAATATTTGAAATATTATGTTCCGTACATTTTATGATATTGAATTTCTACGTAAACTTAATAAAAAAATATATGTAATGTACTTAAAATCTTAGAAAATGGCAAAAAATTGAATTTCCTTATATAGTAGTTTCGTTGTTTTTCTAATACGAAAAAGCCACACGCTCAAGTATTGATGTTTCTGCTGCCGTTATAAAATGCATTTAACAATAATTAGCTTAATATGTGGTTTGACAACGAACGACCTTTATGCAAACTGCATGGTAAATAATTAATGTACAAAGTAATTCATTTTTCTTAAAAAAATGCAGTTCACATACATATTATATTTTGATGCAAAACAATTCAAATTTTACATTTTTAAAAATCCTCGCGACTTAAATAACTCATAAATTTCTCTAATTCTAAAATGGTTCAGTCGATTCGTGTTACTTACGTGTTTGTTATCGATATTTGATCATATAAGCGTTGCGTTGTTCATTATTGTATATTATCACTGTAATACAGCGATCGGAAAATCAAATAATTTCAATTGCTTTCGTATCGTATTCAACTGTGTGATGCCACTACGATAGGCTTACACACGTTTATGCGTATGATTTGATCACGTCATTTCGACAGTAAATAGAAAAAAAAAACTGATCGTGTTCGCGACTTAAATCTCAGCGTACCGTTTCATTACTATTATTGATATCGTACGAATTACCGAACGCTCGAGCTTACGGAATCATAAATGAAAAATACGACTCCTTTTCGTATAGATCGGCTGGGGTGCAAGAGAAAGCACTTTGCCTGATAAACGTAGATACGTCGCTCGAGGATTCCGTTTCGTACGTATTATAAAATATATTATATACGTTGATCCATCTGCTCTAATCTCTCTGCAGTGTAACAATGTTCTACCTCATTCTTCTCGTCACTGCCCGTGTTTCCATGTCCCGTACGACACCTACGCCAACCATTTTGACGAGACGATTAATAGTTGCGTTCCGCGGTAAGAATCCCTTCCGGATTGCGCCCCGAGTATTTTTCGAATAAGGAACGATCACATTGTACGGTGGAAGGGGGGCGGGGGGTTCCGAGATGTACGTCAAATACAAATCGGATTGCAACCGGTTCATACCCGAAAAGAATTCGAGTTTCAATTCGAATCGGACTTCTTTTTGGTAGATATTTTCGGAAATGCAACTAGTTCTGAGCCACGGATGCCTTTAAGACGTTAACTTTGATCACCAACGCGGATCGTGATCTTAACGTTTTGAAAACAATTTAATGATACCATAATTTCTACGTATATTTAAAAGGTTCGCTATCGCAGTGTATCGTGTAAAAGAGCGTTTTCCGTGTTCAGTTACGCGTTTGTGTTAGCCGTTGTTCAGACGGTTTACCGATTGGGTATCATACGTCAGCGAAAGGCTGTATGCGTAAAGAAAAACAAGGTAAAACAGTTGGACGTTCTTGACCGATTTTGGTCACGAACGTGGCCACAGAGCACGGTGATGGTACCTTAAACTACTGCCACGTTCTTACGATTATCATCATCTGCTGTTATTATCTTGTGTACCGCGTTCAAAAGGGTTGTATAAATAAATAATAATGTTACGGTAGTGTCACGGCTCCCGTATCCCTCTCGGCGGATCCGCTGTCGAACCGAGTACCCGGCACGTCAGAGTTCCTCCCCGGCGTGTGCGTTTCGCCCCATACCGTATTCCATATTTATTTCGAATACATTTATCGGTACGCGCCGAGTCTTACGTCTCCCCTAGAAACGGTCCTCTCTCTCTAAAGTACCGTAGAAAACCAAAGATTTGCATGCCACAGAGCCACACGCTATAATTTTACTCGTATCAATAAGTTTTATATATATATATATATATATATATCTTAATATTATCTATCGTATTTTTTAAAAAAAAAATACCGAAAAACGAATATTTTTTTTTTCTACGGCCACGGGCCATCGGACGACGATGCAGACCGTTTTTATTAATACGTATAGCACTACAGCGATATTCATTCGTAACAATAATAACATCAACGTTCTACTGGTGCCGTAAAATCCCTCCTCGACAACGATGTTACCGATAGCAATAATAGTTCTAAATTATTTATTTCAACCACGGTTGGTCCAGCGCGTAATCATTTAAGACGGAACGTCCCCGTGACGACGATACGCCGTCGCGCGTCGTCCACCGAAACGGGTCAACACGGTGATCTGTGTGTAACATAAATGAAAAATATTGTTTCCGTCGACCGTTTACCATGTTATCCGTTACGTTACGGTACGCATCAGAATTATCAAAACGTGTGACTTACTGCGATGGAATGAAATCGAAACGAAAGCAACCGGCGGTCAGCAACACGAACGACGTCGGACGCGAGCGTTCTGTTGTTTCTCTCTCTCTCTCTCTCTCTCTCTCTCTCTCTCTCTAACGATACGTGGACCGGAAACGTGTAGCCAAACGTAAAACCAAAAAAAAAAAAAAAAACTCGAAAAAAAAAAAATGTATTTATTTAAATTGTTTCTAACGAACAATCACTGTCAACAGAAACGAAAACGCGAATCGTCGGACCGCGACGGTATCCGCGTCACTGTTGCCGTCAACGGTTAGCGCAACAATCGCTGCGGTACCGGAACACCCGAACGCGCGGTTTTCGCGACCGTTGCTGCGTACACCGGTATCCGAACGCAACTGAGCGCCGACGGTGTGCCCTGGGTCCGCGGCACTTCGTCCGATGGGCTTCCGCGCCATCTGTTGAAAACGCGCGCAGGGTCTCCATTCGTGCGCGCGTTTCGACCGGATATACGTGTGTATATTTCCGTTCGGTTGCCCGCGAGAACTTTCGCCGTACGTTTCTTTGCGCCCCCCCCCCCCCCCCCCCCCCACACCCCCACCCCCACCCACACACACCCACACACACACACACACACACACACACACACACACACACACACACACACACACACACCACAAATTTATTTATTTCTTCTTCCCGCGTCACCCGTTTTTTTAAGCGCGAACACCTGTGTTATTGTTATCGCCACGTTTCCGCCCCCGCGTTGCTCGACGACGAACGGAACACGGGGTGCGCGGGGCCGTGTTGAAAGTGTTGAACGCACAATGCCGGTCGGACGAAAAGAACGTACACCTGAGCCGACGGGGGAGCGTATTTCGGTCTCGCAGTGGCCGATCGCTCGCGATAAATCCGTTCGCCCGCGCACACGTACAACGCACGTGGCCGCGACGTGTTTCACGTCGTGCCCGGAAACGAACTTGCCGAGACGACGAGCGCGGACGGACGGCGTTTCGAACGGAACGTCGATCGGACTGCAACGCTAATATACTTGCGCGCACAAATGTTTAAGCGTCAGCGGTTTTCGCGGTAACGAAGGCTTTCAGATCGACGCCGCGCGCGCCCCGCACCGTAAAACGGAGCCCTTGACCGCGCTCCGACCGATCGCCCCGCCCGCGGTGGCGCTCCGTACGGTTGACGGCCGTCGGGCGAGGGCAACGGGTGGATTTAAATTAATAAAACTGTATCGTCGCGAAATCCGGTATGCGCGTTTACAATCTCAGGTACTCGAGCACTAGTAATAATACGGTTTGATAATCGCGATAACCGGGTGGTACACCGCCGGAATGCCAACCGCAGCGAAACATATTCATATATTTATTTACCTTCATCCTTCGTAGGCAAACACCTCGCCAAAACTCTTTTTATAGGAGTGCAAGCGCGCTGCGTGAACACGGTTAGGGTCAGTAGCGCCTCCGGTAAAAGGCAAGTTTGCACCTCAACATTTTTACAATATTGGAGAATTGACCCTCCCTCAAAAAAAAAAAAAAAAAAAAAAAACTCATAAATAGCTACGGATAGCTTTTAAAATGGTTTACGTTTCTTTTAATTTTTTTTATTTTTTGGTTTTAGTCACCCAATTCGTTGGTTCAAGTTGCGCCTCTTCTGCGCTGCACATCGAATTATCAACTCTCTACAGTCAAAAACATTAAAATTAAAAATATAACACGCGAACAATTTTGAACAAGCTCTTGGTGCAACTGTGTCCCTGGCCCACGCCCTCTTGGTCTTGCCAAGGCCTTCCCACGGCCCTGTGCGTAACAGTAAAAATAAAATCTATAAATAATCGTTATACCATGACCGCGAATCAATACTACTCGTGATTTTCACGAGTAAAAAAAAAAAAAAGAGGTCTGCGAATAATTTGATTTTGTTTTTACTTAGAATCCGTTTCAAAGTGATGCTCAAACGGTCGCTTACGTCCGATACGCGTTATCCGGTTTTGTGACCTTTGCCGACCGATAACGGGTGTATTTTTCGGTCGATTCGACCGAAAGTTCGTTCGGTGTCGACGATTTCCCGAACGAAATCAAATCGTGTACGCAGTGATCGCAGTCAATTATAATCGGTGCGTACGGTCGCTTTTAAGCGGTTTCCGTCGGCTGTTGCTGAAATCGCATTTCCTCCCGGTCGCTCTACCGCCGCCACACGGAGTACCATTATTGCACGCAGTACGTGTGTCCGTTTTTCCGGAAACAATTTTTTATACAATACGCTCACGGTATGGGGTCGCGCATGATATACACCGGCCCGCATGTACGGATACGCGCACCGTCATATTGTCGTAATGACGATGGCGGAGTGTATTTTTAATTTTTTATATCTTTACGACCAAATAATTAAAAAAAATAAAAACTATGACACTGGAAATGTATACGCACCGCGGGTTTACATCGACACTTTGCTCCGCCAACGCAGCCGCTGCCATCGCGATGACTGCTTAAATTATTGCAATGGAAACCTTTTACGTTGACAATGAAAGGACGGGTCTAAAAGGGATCGTACAACACCGATAGTCATTGCAGCCGAAGAGTTCCAAAAAAAAAAAAAAAAATAAATAAATAAATAAAACTAGATTTTATTCGTATACGAAGATAATGTTACGTGTCGCGTGTAGTAGAACGCGCGTAAGTAAAACAAAATATGTATGAGCATACGAGTAAATGGTTTTGTGTTTATGTTTTACAATACGATATATGATGGAAACGAAACTCGTCTCTCTGAACCCGTTCGACAAAACTCGAAGGGGTTTTTCATTGCATTATTTCAACGGATGAAAATCGTGATTTCATTTATATACAGACATGTGCGACCAACAATCGTCCATGGATCGGAGCGTTATTTGATCAGCACATAAATTATAATATTTTATACGACATGGTGATGTATTAACATTATATTAATAATAATAAAACTGATGGGTCGTGTACACATGGTAAAAAACAATTTTAGCCAAGTGCGTGATTAATAATAAATTATGCATATGTGATATGTGGTAAAAATTAATAAAAAATATGTATAAGTTTTAAAATTAAATTCATTTTATTATATAATATATTACAATAATCTGTTACCCAAGTCTATACTTTGCTTGTAGAAAAATCATACTGTGTTTTTCTATAAATGTTCAGAATTTTTATTTTTTGTTTTTAATTATTTCAAACAGAACTATAAAATTTGATAAAGTATTTACTGCATTAAACACTAAACTTATGGATAGTTCTTCATCAAGAGTATCTTTTTCTTTATGATTGTCGTTATGTATAATATACATAGTATTATACTTTGAGGTGGATGTTAAGGAAATGACTTATTATTTATTTATTTTCTTATTTATCTAGTTTAATTCTAACCTAGATAAAAATCTACTGAATCAAATAATGCGATTTTTGTCTTGCATATTTTTGCATATTTCAATACATTTACGACATCTTTAAAAACAATTTAAAATACTGAAGTATTTAAAGCAACAATACAATTAATTTAACAATAACATCAATAGATGTAGAAATAAGTTTATGCTCCACAAAAATCTACTTTTGGACAACAGATACAGCTTGATGACATTAAAAAGACAATTGTATCATAGCGTACAACTATATATACCTTATTTAATTGTAAATAAATAAATTATTAAAGACATTTTGAATATTTGATACCTAAATGTGAAATATTTTTTTTGTGCATATTTTGATCATATGTTTTGCTAAAAATACATATTGTATAATTTTTATGGTTTATTTTGATTTCATATTTAGTATTTTTTTTTAGTAAATCAACCATAAAAATCCGAACCTTAGGTTCATAGATAAAATATTTTTCTAAGATACTAAAATTAACCGTCATGATATCCAAATAGTCTATAAATATATAAACAAATATTTTATATACAAAAATAAATAAATGAATAAAATACTATTGGAATTAAATAGTTTGAATTAAGATATTTTCGTGACATTAACAATTCGTGGTATTATTTGCTAAATGTATAATGTAATTCCCTGTTACACAATCGACTTGAAAATTACATTGATCCAACCTACCAATTTTTCTCAATGCATTTCTTACTTTATTTTTTCAAACACAATGTTATTGACTTTGTATACACCTGACAATATATTTTAAATCAATACCAGTGGAAATTTATAAATATTATAATATAGATATTATAATAACTGATGAAGATAAGCACATAAAACATAGGAGTTTTTTCGGACCTTCAATTTAAGGCTATTAAGACTGGTTTGTCACTATAAATGGTTTCTACAGCGTATTCATTGACTGTGGGAATTCGGATGGTGCGTGCGGGACTTCATCATGGTAACTGTGGATAATGCCGGTGGTTATCAACTCAAACTCACGGATAAATTGATGTTGGAAGCCTGTTAAATAATAACAACATAATCAAGTAAGGTGACTTTTGTTCTAAAGAATTTTTTATCCGTTTTTTCCGTGAAGACATTTTCATCCGCATTGTAAAAAAAAATGTCCAAGTTATTTGTCAAAAAGTCCTACATAGGATAAATTGCTCCAATAAATTTTTCCTCTTTGTTACCATTATATTTTTAAGACCCGTTTTTTTTCACTCTTATTTACTATCGAATGTGAATGAAATTTTTCTTTTAATATTCTACATAATTTTTCTTATATATTATATTTCTGTAAATTGTGTTAATCAATATAATATAAAAATATATCTTCTTCGCATTATTCCATTCATAGGGATATGGTTATCATTGCACCTTATTTTTAATGCAACATGTAACCTTTAAGCCTTTTTAAAAGGTCTACATGTCCTCATCAGACTTTTAATAAAAATCAAAAAATCTTGAAAAATATTTTTTTTTACAAATGCACCAAAATATTCCCAAGGATCATCATTTTCTTCAATAATAATTTGATCCTTTTGCAAATGTTTTAATATTTCTAAAATTATTTTATAAAACAAAATTTAAAATGCCCTTATGAAAAATATGAAACAAAGAGTCTCCAATAATCAATAGTTTTTCAATAGTTTGATATTTTCGGTGATATTTTGCCCACTCAGAAAATTTATTTTTGTTAAAAAACGAATCATATTATTTTCAAAACAAATCGTGCCTATATGTTCAAAATGTCTTCACACAGATCGATATGATCCCCGGTCAATATTTTCCGCTATCTATATTGATGTTTCAGTAATGTAATAAAGGATAACTAACCAGTGGGAATGAAATCCCTGAATACAAATAAAATTAATTTGACCGTGGTTTTTGTGACATGCAAAATCCCAAACTATATCAAATCTTTAAAACCGTTCAAAATTTCTAGAGTTTGTTGGCAGTTAGCCATTTTTTATAGTACCCGAGAGGAAAACTACTGCAATCAATGAGCCAAAATGTTTTCTTTTCTTCGTTCAAAAGAATTGGATTTTTCAATTTTTCATTAAATTGCAATTCTGTTTACGATACACAGAATACATATTACATCGATTGGTAGTTATTTATACCTATTGCATTTTACTATACATTTACGTATCTTAAAATAAAACATTTTTTTTTATTTTGGATGAGATAAAATTAAATTACATATCATCTATTCTGTAATTTGTAAAAATTGCAAAACCTATGTACAATACATAATTTAGTAAAAAAAAAAAAAAAAAAATTAGAAATTCATTAATTACGAACACTAATGTTGTGTCATTATATTGACCTAAAACATCACTATAATTCAATGAAGTAAAATCTACCTGCATTGTATTATTTAATTGTGAATTAAATGACCATTTTCATTATGATAAATCTGCAAAAGTTCCTAAGGTATAGCTTTTTGAGAAGCTAAAATGAAAACCTAAGTGTATATTTAATTAACAGTCTAAAATGTTATTTAGAGTATAACTATATCGTAACTTTTTTAATTAAAACTTAATGTAAAACTTATTGTTTAATAAATAAAATGTATTAAAATAATAGTTTGGTTTGTTAAAGATGAAGCTAGAATACATAATATTAATATTAACAAAAAGATTAATCATTCATAACAAAAGTGATATTATATTACTGCGAAAACATATATAAATTATGTATTTTATAAAACGTATTCCATTAATATGATATTTTATACTGTCATAAACTTTTATCAAACAGAAAACGTACATCAATTTACAATCAACTCGAAATAGTTGAATTGTAAACATTATGTGAACAAATTTAGTGTACAAATGAAAATTGGGAGGATTATATTATAAAATCAGTGATCTAGATGCATAATGTAAATGAATGAGTAAAAAAATATGTATAATTCTTGAATCTCATTTAATAATTTTATTTAGTTTAGAAAATTGTTTATTGCTCAAAATAGCTTAGCGTTTTACATTTGTGTGCCAAACTACATCACCAATATTAATGTAAGTATATTTTTGTGTTTAATATTTCATCTAGACATACAACGTACCAGATTCACATGCACATGGTCTGCAAATTATAACTGAATTATAATACATTTATCTTAATATTATTATAATTATAATAATATAACTCAGACGCAATGATATGAATGAAACAAAAGAATCTTTTTTTCTTTAACTCATGAATACTCTCGGGTACAAGGAATTAATTTTTTTTTTTTTTTATAATAATTTTTAATTACCGAATTAAATACATTGTTAGAGTTTTTTAAATCTGAAAAGTTTAAAAAAAAATATAATTTAATGAAAAAAAACTGTTCTAGTGCAAAATTATCTGAGACGCCATCAACATTTAGCGAAAGCCACAGAATTATGATATCGTGAAATTAGATTATGTCCCGCGATAACATAATGGCTAACGCAGGATGTTCTAGTAGCAAATTGTTGGCTAAAAGCGGAAGTCCTGTGTAGCTCCATATTGTAATGCAGTAAATGTAGTTATATTTATAGGTTTATAAGTTATATTATCTTATTGAGCCTCACGCAACGTTAGCTTATATCTGAAAACGAAATGAAAACATTTTCTGAAATCGTAGAAAGCATACTAAAATAAATATAATAACCTTACGGACACAAATTTAAATGGGTCAAGTTATGACGTCACATTGTTTTACCGAATTAAAGCAACAGTAATTCACATAAGTCATTCATAGATTTTAAATTCAAAGTATAATAATTATGCTTTAAACACGTTTCACACCTTAGATTTATATATTTCAATCCGTAATCATTTCTATTATTTTATTAGTTCAACCCGAATATCTCATAATCGCTTCTGTAATTTTAAAATCCGTCATAAGGTCTTAAAAACTACTGCAATATTATTAAAATAAATTATTATATTTTAGAAAAAGGCAATCAAAATCGAAACATCGAGAAACCAGTAAAATTTAGAAAATTCATTAGATGATAATATTGTTTAAAAACTAAAGAGTCTATTGCTTAGTAAAGTATATCTACATTTTAAACATTATACTTTATAGTTAAATGTGTGATGTCTCTACTATTAATTTCTTAATAAAACTGTTTACATAAAAGTTGTTAGTTTCACATAGAAACCATAACAAGTGGAATAGAAATTTATTAGTTATTTACAACCATTATAATAATATTGTATATGTAAATAATTATAACTAGACATCCGTATATAAAATAGTTATTTATTTCCATAACTACCATATCGCAATAAAAATATAACATTTGATTTTTTTCGTTCTCTTTGTGGTTTTTCTTTTTTTTTCTTTTTTTTTTTTTGTCCAAAGAATAACCAGATATCTTGAGCTCGATGAACAAAAAATTAAAAAATAAGTACATAGTCAATTGATTATAATGCTGATATGTTATACATAGATCAGTATATAAACGGTATTCACAAAGATACATAACACAATTTTTTTAAAAAGAGTAAAATTATTATTAAAGTCATAGTATACTAGTATTATAAAAAATAAATAAAAATTTAAAACAATTGTATTTATTTATGTTGTTTACGTATTGTTTTAATTTTTTAATTTTTAATTAATTTTTTCATTCACGACGTTGTATTGTATCGAACAAGATTTAACAAGCTTAGTATGATTCGTAAACGGAACTCTTCAATTAATTATTTTTTTATTCTTGAAAATTAGCATCATTGTACTATTTGTAACTATTGATAACGATTTGTAACTTGACAATATTTAAGTAATTGGTTGCATTCAAATGACTTACCAGATCTCCATCTATACTAATTTTTACTTTTAATTATGTAATCATTATTGATGAACAATGTATTTAGGAGATTATGATATCATGTCCGAAACTGAAAATGAGTTACAATGAGTCGAATTTTCAATTTCATTTTCCACGAGCTTTATCATTAAAATAGCCTTAAATAATATGATTTCAGTACCGTATGGATAAAGTTCCTCGGAACACTATAATATCGTATTTTAATATTTAATTTTTAATTTTTCGAAAGAATTTCGAACATAACTATAGTTATCATTAATCAAACGTTTCAGGAGTATTTGTACAATAGAGTGACTAATTTATTATGAATGGCGATAGGCACACACTATTCATAACCATTTGTGAGGAAATTCATGTGAATATTGACTGCGTATTATTAAATTCAATTGTTAGAATTACAATTGAAATAGAATTTAAAAAAAATGTTAGCTATTTCTTACTGTCGTTTGTAGGTATTATTTTTTTTCCACGTCTTGAAAACGCATTTCATTTTTCGTTCCGCAACCCGTATTAAGAACACGTACTATACTGGACCAATAATTCAATATTATAAATAAGACAGGACGTTTTAATTAGGGCGGCGACTTGATATATTGAACGATACCCCAGTTGAACTATGGCTATACAAACTATTATCGTTGAATTTTTAAACCGTTAGAATTTCTCCACGTCCAGTTTGTCCAAAGTAGAAAATTGAAATTGATAGAATTAACAGCTGATAATGGATCAGATGTATTAATGAATAATGAGGTTTGATAGTCTTTGGAATAAAATTTTCAGTAACGGAGGCTTATCAACGTAACGTTTAAAAGTTGAAAAGTTTACTGACTCCGTAACACACCGGAATAAGTCGAAGATTTATTAATTAGTAAAATATAAGAAGAACTTTTTCGGAGAGTTGTAATCGATTGTCTCGTCCTGGATTGTTTCGTATATTTATTTATTTTTTTTTTGATCGATTTTTTCAAGATCTACCAGTATAATGAATACTCTCATACATGCTTACCGTTGATTATTTACAAATTTATATCGTTATGCACGTATGTATGAATACGATTTGTACACTATATTTTATGTTGTTCGTTGTCATTATTTTATATTTTCATTTATAAAAAATATATTATTATTTTATATTATTTGTACGGGTTATTCGCCATTTTAGGAGAGAGGTTCACTGTCGCGGTCATCTAATAAAACAATACCTTGTGCGGCAGTCGAGGTTTTGGAGGTTCGTTAACCGTTTCGGCTCCTATATGCCGTAGCGTCAGTTTTGAGTTATTCGGATTGCACGCTTCGTCGTAATTTCATTGAAACAATATCGCGCATCATTGATCACATTCATTAATCTCGAATGGAATTCGATCGAAATCGAAAATATAAAATCGAAATTATACACCATGAACATGCCTTCGGGCGACATGGACATGAAATGTTTCACTACTTTTTAATAACAATTCATTTCTCAGTGATTAACTGTTGTACGTGTTTAATCACCCTTCTAACCAACCACCACGGTATTGTTAAACGCATTTAACGGTAAAAATTAAATAAAACCAACGAGTATACAATATTTATATGTACTACACCTACGTATATGATTTTCATACGGCATTATCGTACAAAAATCAGTCGGTTAAGTGTACATGTTTCCCTCGTAAGGAGACATCGGTCTGTTGAATAACACTCATGTAATATTGTATGAAATGTTATACTCAAGACCATTACATCGTTACAATGATTTTATTATACGATCGAAACTTCTACCCCGCGTTCCCCGCAATAACATACACATGAGTCGCTGTAAAATAATTTAGATTATAATTAGTTTCCAATCGGTCGACACGTTGTTTTAATCGAAAGAAAAATTAATCATATTTAACATCAGGCAATTGTTCCATTCATATTAATCATGAACTTACCTGTGTAATAATTTCTCATTTAAGTTTATGGCGCACAACGTCATGTTATCAAAGCAGTTTAATACATCACATGTTTGTGAATGACAGACCATCATAATAATATGTGCTAGCGTACAAACCTTTTTACATGGAAAGTTTCCGAGAGTATGGATTGTTTAAGCTTTTATTCGTATTCCATTATTAAATAAGTTAACGAACTTGAAGTAAAAAATGTTGATGTGTTGGATTCGGTATGTGGTTGAAATATATATATTATTTTTTTTATGGCCAAACTTTAATAATTAATTCATCAGAGTCAAAAAAAGAAATAAAATAAAATATAATTTTTCTACCGTTGTTTCTATTCGTTGTGAGATAAAAAATGTAATTGTTTATGAATGTTTCAATTGGTCTATCAACCGATATCTGTATATGAATTTCAAATAAGATATAGTATGAGAATAAAACCTTTCTGCACAAATGGGTTTTATGAATTATTTTTAACATTACAAATAATTGAAAACGAGAAAACCTGTTGCTCTAGGTATTTGATTAAAAATCATTTATAGCTTTTAATAAGCTCTTATAAAAAGTTTTTCATAAAATAAAAAGTTTTAGATACTGATCCAATTAATTAATGGTTACGAATTTGTATATGTTTGGTTTTTTTTTTTTTATTCCAAATTGATTCTTTGCGAGTGTTTCGCGTTATTTCTCAGAATATATTTTTTTCGTAAACAAACTAATTTTTAATCATAATAAATTTATATTATGTACGCGTGAATCGATTTTTTCTTAAAGGGGAATAACATTTTTTTTTTTTTTTTTTTTGACTGCTTTTAAACTATAATTTAGCGTACTCAATAGAAAAACACAATGTAAATCATTGTAACGTTGGACGAGCGCCTAACGATTGAACGCAGCTGCGATAATTTATTAAAGGGCAAGTCGTGGACGTATAAAAATTGCCAGAACAGTTTTACATGTTGTCAGCGGCTGTACCTTAAACATTGAAACAAAATATACATTTGTTCTTATATCGTATAATAATATACGTATAATATTTGTCGACGATTTGAATATAAATTTACGTCGAAAAAACGCAAACCTACTCATATTCGTGTACTCGATGAAACGATGTTTAATAAATAGCTAAATGTCTTATCCAAATATTGCGATAAGAACTTAGGTTTCATTAAGTTGTTATAGTTATTGCTATTATTGTAAAATCACGACAAATGCGTTGGTGGCAGGTAATGAAATTGAACGTGTTTAAAATTATAATGATTTAGGATCATTCCTGCTGCGGGTTATCAGTATAAGGGCAATAATAATCATCTTTACTAAACCTAAACGCGTTACGCATGCAAAGTACGCATGATTCAATTTCCCAAAACCAAGTACTTCACGTTGGGACCGTTTAACAGATTTAAAAAATATTAAACGTGCGTTAAAGTAATCTCGGCAATTCGACTCTCGTATCGGGTTTAACTATCAAAACGCTATAGTGGGATTATCGTAAAATACGTATGTGGCTGTAAGATTTTAAAATAATAAACCTAATCGAATAAAAAATAGCTTAAACGCTTTTAGTGTATTTTGTTTTCATTATTTTTTTCTTTTTTTTTTTTTTTTTATATTTTTGATAAAAACTTTTGTAGGTACTTGTTTTAAGGTCTAGTACTTCTTGAATTTGGCATTATAACATATGTTTATACTGGAAAACTAAAGCTATGATCACGGGAATTATAAAATATCAATAATACACGTTAAACAATAATCGGGTAACCGAAGAAAGTTGTCGGACTGTCATGCGGCTGTAATGATATGTGCCTAAGCAATCATATATTTTTGAAATTTAATGTATAATAAAAAAAATATAAGAATTTTTAGCCATTATGGATAAGGATAAGTTACAAAAATTGAATAGAATAAAATATAACTATAAGATATTACATACGCACACATATGTGCACACAGTCATCAAGGCCGCCCGCAGGGGGGGGGGGTGTTTTCAATATCACTAGGTATTCGGTATTTGGTTTATTTGTTTTAATCATGGTTTTAGATTCATATCATATCAACTCTATGGTCCATATACAATTATTGTGGTTTTAATTGATAAAGTCATAGCGATGACCACGGTTTAAGATAGAATTTTATCTAATTTTAATTCTTTCTAAAGCCATGGTGACTGTTTTATGACTGTTTTATCACAGAATAGATTAAATTTAATCTATTATGTGGTTTTATACTTTTATGATAATATTGTTGTTATTTTTTTAAAAAGTCAACAATCTGACATTGTATCTT